>NW_009649982.1:2118570-2139477 GCF_000708025.1 Charadrius vociferus
GGCTGTTGCCCCGCCGCTCTTTGGGGAGCGAGGCCGAGGTAGGAAAAACAGGGGCAAATGTGATTTTTCGGGGGCTGCGGCGAGGCAAGCGTCTGGCCTGGGAGCCTTGTGCCTCAATGAAATGGTTTTGGCATCGGCGGAGGTTGTGGCTCGGCCACCTTAGCGGCTCGTGCGACAGTTCTTTAAAGTAGTCGCGCTGATGTGCGCTGTTGTAGCGCTGCTGGCTTAGAGGAGTATCGGGATAGAGAGCTGAGAATATTTAATGACTTAAAAGAAACCCTCAAAACCAAACAAAAAATCAATCCCATAACGGAGCATGAGAGAAGTTGGAGACTGTTCATAAAAATATCAGTGAGCTGGGTTTTGGTTTTAACCTTGGGCAAAATTGGGAATGTAATAACACAGAACAAAGCTGAGAGGAGTAATACGTAACAATAAATAGCAGAAAATTCAAAGGTATAGGACTGAAGTTAAAAAAGAAATTAAAATGCCCTTAAAAAAAAGCCCATGGATTATTGTAGAAACAAAATTGATTTTGCAGGTAAGGAGTCTGAACTGCTATGTCATTTTGTGTCACTGCAAGCAAACCACCAGTATATAAGATTTTATTAAAAAATATTTATGTGTGCGCGCATATGCATATATATACACACATATGCATGTTTTGGTTTCTTTTCTGTGTTGTTTCCAAGGTTATTTTTGACCTTTTGCGTGGATGGCTTCCGAGAATGCTCCAGGAACAGGGTAAGAATATGAGGCTTTTTGACACACTTATGTGCTTCCATTATATAAAAAATGAACCAGATCAATTATTCAGGGATGATGAAACTGGAAGTATGTTAAGGCCTTTAGTATAAAGTAAGCTCTAAACCTGTACATTTGAATGTTTTAGAACATGTGACATTTACAGAAATACAGAAAACTTTGGACAAAAACTTTCAGACAAAAGTACGTGGGAGCAGCCTCTGTGGCCTTTTAAGGTGCATGAAATCATGTTATACTAATTTTCAGTGCCTTGTGCTTTTCAGTGATTTGAAGAGAATTATCAGCAACAAAATTAGAAATTCCCTTTTTCTTTAATGTAGTTCTTTCTGTTCTTCAAATGGTCATATGTAGCCTTACATTAGCATTTTAATGTATTTAAGTATATTTGTTTTCAGTGATCATTCAAAACCTGAGTGGATGTTTTATACAAATTTAGTACTTTATATTAGTGCAGCACTGTTCCAACGAAGCTGCGGTTTTGTTGCATTTTGTCAGTTTGATACTTTAATGGACATCTTGCTCTTTCAATGCTTGTTCATCAGTCAGAAATACAATCTCTGTAATTCTCAGCAAAGCATTTGAAGTTATAATCCCTATAATCCTTGTAAAGCAATTTCATGTGCAGTCTATTTTGAGACTGTCCTGGTTATGCCAGTAATATATTTCAGTTTTCTAGACTCTGTTCATTTAATGAATGTTTACTTGTCTAATTTTGCTGTTTAATGTATCAGTTATGTTTAATTTAAATTTACACACTGTTCTTCATATAGTCTTAAGAAATAGTATAACTTTGCAGTTATACTATTTATAGAAAGTTATACAAAGTTTATCTAATCATTTGATTATGTTGTTGCACTTGGTGGATGGCATGAGTAATGCTGCTTTGAGACTATTGGGTTTGAAGAGACTGGTGTCTTTTGACTGTCTCTCCTTGCCATCTGTTGTCTGTTTCCAAGTTTAGAGCTTATCCTTCTGCAAGAATGGTACCCTTTTTGCTTGCAAAATGACTGCCTCAAAATTGTCCCTCTAAAAAAGAAGGAAGATATGAAGGTCAAACTGAACAAGCATTAAACAGTGAGAACTGTTTACCAACGGGGTTTAAGTTTTATTAGATTTTATGTAAAAAAATCACAAACAACAAAACCAAAACCCAACACCTTTGCATTCTTCCCAGAAGTTTACTTTTTTTTACCATTAGAACTGCATAAGAGTATATGATGTAAAGGAATGATAAAAAAAAAAGTGGGGAGGATGTAGTCTAATGTTATAGAAGGTTTCTGAAGTTCAATTTTAGTGCGTTCAACTCTGTTAATATCTCCTGTTTAACTGATAGGTGTTACAGCTATTTATTTCCCCTCTCCCCAGCAGAAAACTGGAGAAAGTGTCTTTTATCTTGCTTATCCAGACTTGCTTCAGACATTAGTCTTTAAGAACAACTTACTGGAATCTCTAATCAGGTGAATAGGGACATGTCTAAAAACACAAGTTTCAGCTAAAAGTCTCGGGCTCATGATGGAGATAGTGTGGCCTAATGGATAAATAGGGTGGTGGTTGTTTGTTTTGGTTTTTGGTGGCAAGAAAGAGATCTTGCACTCTTCTTCTACCTTTTTTTGGTATCAAATACAGGTGAGGATGGCGTTATGATAAGGTTTTGCCTTCATATGCCCAAGACAATTAAGTAACATAATAGACAGTACTCTTGAGATTAATGCCACAAAAATCTGTCGTAACAGTTCTATTGTACTAGTTGTTGCCGTGTGAAGTTCCGCCACTTACATGCTTTCAGTGTTATACTCTACTTTATTTCTCATAATATTTTGTGGACTTAATATAATTTCTGTAAATACATTTGCAGGAATGAAGTGGAAGTCAACTGAATTCTCTTGTGCACTACTGAGACGAAATGACATTCGTGTTTGTGGTGAATGGAAGTCATGGCAGCGTCTAACATGGGAGGGAAAGACATGAGTGGACAATGTGGCGTGACTCGTTCAGATTGCAAATCTTCTGCCTGCTTATGGCAGTGCTGGCTATTGTGGTGCTGGTCCATAATTTTTTTCAGTTAGAGGTAAGTGGAGCCTGCTTATTCTCCAAGAGGGCTTGAGGAACGTTATTCCTCTTTGAGTGTAGGGTTAGAATTGTGACTGACAGCATTTAGCTACAACTTGGAATCACAGAAAATTCAGGCTGGAAGGGATGTCTGGAGGTATTTAATCCTATGCCCTACTCCAAAGGCTAACTTCAAAGTTAGCTTGGATTGCGCAGGATATTGTTGAGTTGAGTTTTGACAGTCTTCAAGGATGGTCAGGTTTCACAACCTGCCTGGGCAGCCTGTTGCAGTGTCGCACCCCTCTCACAGGGAAGAATGTTTCTTTTTATGTGCATGCGGAAGCTGCCTCTTGTCGTTTTAGTGTGTACTTCTGACTTCAGTTCCTCCGTAACTCCCCTTTAGGTAGTGAAAGACTGCAGTTAGATCCCCTCTCAGTCTTCTCCAGACTTTAAAAAAAAAACAAACAACCCAAAGTCTGCTTCCCTTTGTCTCCTTTTGGTCATGTATGTCCAGTCCCCTAATCATCTCAGGGGTTCTTAGCTGGTCTCTCCAGTTAGACTCTGATATGGGGTGTCTGAAAACCAGACACAATGTTCTAGATATGGCTTCACCGAGGTCAAGTTGAGGGGAATTATCACTTTGCTCAATCAGCCAGTTATGCTCTTGTTAATTCATTGCCACAACGCTATGCTGTTGACACATGGTCAGTTTGTGGTCCCTAGGACTCCCTAGGTCTCTTTCTGCAGAACTGTTAGCTAGCTAGTTGATCTCCAGCCTGTACTGATGCAAGTTTTCTTTGCCTTTTCCTTTTTCCCTCTGCTGTGTCTGACTTGCATATTTCTTCATTTTACTTTTCACATTAGCACAGAGGTACTTTCAAACTGCAGTAGTCAGTAACCCCAGGCTAAAGTCAAGACAGATAAAATCACGGAGGATCCGTTCCAGGGAGCCTTGGAGGCTGACCCTGCCCACTGGCTGCCTGCCTGGCCAGACTATCCAGTGCAGCATTTGGTGGGTGAGCATAATAATGCTTAGCCTAATACCTTGTTAAATTCTAGCTATCTTTTATGCATGTTAGCCAATAAATAACTGCTTTATGCTTTTAAGTTGTGTGTATCCTACTTGCAGAGTGTTTTTTTCTCTCCTGGCTAGTGATGCCCAAATGAGTTGAAACGAGATGATGAAAGAGGGGCTGTAAAATTCCCTCTCACTCCCCCAAAATATACTTGAATTGGAAGACATTCAGATAAGGGCAAGGAAGATGTTTGAGAGGTCTAAAATCTCAAGTGGCATAGGATCATTAACTAAAGAATGAATGTTTGTTGCCTATTCCAGTACTAATGGAGACATTCAATAAAAAGTGGAGATGCCGAATTCAGAGGAAGCAGGGTGGGGGGTGCTGTAAGGGATTGCAGCATAGTTGCAGAAGTCCTTGCAGTAAGACTGTGTAGCTGCTAAATGTCTGGATGAATTTATAGAAGAAAAATCCATTAGGGGATACTAAATCTTAAAGTTGTCAACCTTACTGTTTAATAAGTCTCTAAGCTATAAAGTGCTAGAAACTGGATTAAGTCTTAAGGAGGAAGTATCACAACATGTTTGGCCTGTATTCTTTTCCCACATATCTGCAGTTGGAAACTACTGAAAGTCAAAATACTGTGTTTGATGGGCCTTTAGTTAGAGTTAGCATGATCATTTTTGTGTAACATAGAAGGTAGCTTTTCTTTTGTTGTGTCTTTCTGTGGTGTTTTTTTTTTTTTTGCTTCGGATGTGCCACGAACAGTTTTGGTATTTTGAACCTTAGACTATTTTCTTTCTTTTTTCAAATTGTTTCTTAGAGAAAAGGGCTCTGGCAGAGCTTTGAGAGTGAAATGAAAAATGTAGTATGGGTGTTCACTCTGTGCTTTTTCTTGCCACTATTCATGATAAGTATCTACATGGCTTTGTTGACTTTTACATATCTGATATTCCAAACTCAGATAAGTATTGTTTTGCTGGTAAATCTTTATGCCGTAACATGCAACTCCAGCCCTTTTTGTTGTCTTGACTTTTCCGCTCTGGTATTTGTCTCTGTCTTTGGCATAGCTTTCTAGGCAGTCTGGTATAGGTACCTATGCTGATTCTTTTCAGTCAGAGATCAAAGCCAGAAAAAGTCTTAGAAAGCTTTCACAGAATGTCCGTAACCAAATCCGTTCAGGCTCTGGAAGGAGGACTTACTGTTTCTTACTGTTGAGAACATGTTTGCAAATGCATCAGACATGCTTCTCATCCCCAAATCACCTAATCCGGCTGGCTAAAGCTAAAGAGCTAAGGCAATTATCAGCTAGCTCCCAGCTAGCCTCCCTGCTTTTTCTCTTTAGGATTTTATACTTTTTCATGTTGGAATCTTCCCTCATGAATTCTTAAGCTATTAATCATACACTCTCAACAGTCCTACCCATGTCAGAATTTTACTTTTCTTACCTTGTGTTTAAAAAAAAAAAAAAAAAATTATCCTCCCCCCCCCAAAAAAAAAATCAAGCTGTCCACAAAACATTTGATAGCCTGCTGATTGTTTAATTTGCTTTTTTGTATGGACTAAGTCCTCCCTTGAGGTCCACAGTTGACCACTGCATTATAGTACCAGAAGAAATGTATTTTTATTTTATTATACTTTTTTGCAAATGCAGCCAGACAGATAAAATGTTCAATTATCAGGTTGTTGCCAAGGAGCAACATCATCCCTTTAAGATACAGGAGAGTTTGTATATTTGTATCAATTGCTTTTAGAGTGACAGAGGCACTTCAGCATTGGTTGTGAGCATTCTTTTATTTAAAAGCACTGAGAAAAGAGAGTGTATAGGGAGAGGGGAATTTTCTTGCAAGGATGAAGGAATGGTGTATGGCATCATACAGCTGAAGCTGAACAAAAGAACTATGTAACACAGTTTTGTTTGCTGCTAAATTGCAGGTGCCTACAAAAGATAACTGCATCATCTTATTTGGATTATTGCTGGAATATTTGTCTGTCAGGTGATGGCTTTTTAGGATTGGCGTTGACATTTAGAGTAACTTAGCATCCACTCAGCATTGTGAGACAATAGAGACGGTGAACTGATCTCATGCCTATCTTTGACAAAAAATAGTGATAAAGTACCTGGAGTGTAAAATTACTGAAAATAAGATGACTGACCTTTCAGTAATTGGTATTTGTTCAGTTTCAAATATCGTCTGCTGCATAAGTTAAAACTCTCTATTGGGCAAACTAGAACTTCACCCCTGCCCCCTATGCCTGTCACCTGGGAATCTCCTGTGGTATTTCCTGCTCTAATGTTAGTGACATGCAAGTTCACAGCAATTGTTCTGAATGCACGAGGACAAGCTAAGAGTTACAGCTGGTGGCAAATATTGGGCAATGAGTTGGGGTTCCACCTTTTCAGCAGCAATTGAAATACTCAACTTTTTTATCAGCCACCAACATTACTGTGTTTAACTGAGGACAAGTGTTCATTGCAGGTCTAACCAAGCACCCTGTGACCCTTCTAGAATATCTTTGAGAGCATGATTGCCTGGATGTGGCTATATGTTATATATAATTTTTGCTTAGTTGGCAGTGAGAATACTAAAAGCTGAGGAGTTGAGCTGAAACTTTCATTAGTTTTCCTGAAAATACAGCTTGCTTTTTTCCTTTTTATGACATCTTTCATGCACCAGGAACAGCTTGTGGATTTTTTTTTTTGTGCTTAATTGACATGTAATCCATTCTGTCCTGCCTGATTACTTGGCAGACATCCATTAAATTACACATTTGGGTTCTGGTTAACTTCAGAATGCAGCAAATAAAAAATAATAAAAAACAAAAGACAAAACAAAAAACCCAACATACACACCTTCTTCCCCCAGCTAAAACCAACCAACCAAACCCCTTGGGAATCACATTCAAAATCAAGGCACCTTGAATGGAGTATATATGCAAATCAGCAAAGCAGGACAAGTGTTATTCAACATGGAAGTTGTATCAAAAACTAAAGGAGTCTGTGTCATCAGATAAAGGAAGAGGACTCTTGAGAAATCTTGAGAAATGCTTTTTATCTGCCCAACTTAAAGAAATTTTATTTTATTTTGGCTGCTAACTAGAGTACAGAGCCCACAGTTCTGCATGGGCTCAGTATGACTTCTTAACATACAGGAGCCAGAGAGATTTGGAAATGCCACTGAAGAGAGGGTAGGGAATGGAGTGAGGACACACTAAGCTATTGATCTGCCTCAGGAGGAGCCATGTGTATCTATAGGGACAGGAGAGCTTGAGCACTTGTTTGGAGATGAGCCTGGGAAGCACTTAAAAAAGGAAGGCTGTTTGGAAAGCTTTCCTATTCCAGTCAAGGACCTTTGGAATATTAATTGACTCTGAAGCTTTCCTTGCCTTAACTGGAAAATGGAATCTCTGTAGTATTTTCTCCTGTGAATAGCATACATGATGTAGTTTACTTTCACACGTAAGCTTATAATTCATGCTGTAATACATGTTCCTGTTTGGGCTTGGGAGAAGGCTGTAAAGGTGAACAAGGATGTTACAGAAAGAATGGTCCTTCAGGATGTTGAAGAAACTCTGGTTTTACCTTCGTAGGGTTGGGTTGTTTTTTTTTTCCCCTTGAAGATTGACTGAGGAAATGTTTGTGGTGTGTTCTATTCTGCTTTATGGGTCACAACCTGGAGATGCTCGAGTTGAAGCGACAGTGCTTTTCCAGGATCTCAGCTGCATCCAAGTGAAGAGCTTTGGCCTGGTGCTTCGTTAAAAAGGCTGTGTAGGTGGACTGCTTTAGAGACATCAAACTATGTTCTCTGTTCTGTCTTCTGTATGAGTTTGGCTTGGTGTTGTCTGCACTCTTTTCCACTGGAAGATACAGCCCTTGGAAAGACTTCAGAAAGGCTAGCTCGGCCATGACTGGCATTTTACATCTCTGTCAGAAAGACTGGGTTAAAAACCCTGAAGAAATTTATAGAAAGTTAAAAATAGTGATAGGTCTGTTTTTAAGGCCTTCTTAGATAGCCATCTCTCTTCTTCACTTGAAAAGATTTTTTTTTTCCCAGGCCACCCCGCCTTTGAAGTATGAACCATTGAAGAACCAACTGAAATACAGAAACTTTCTCTTGAGACCTTACACTGGACAGAAGAATTAATCAAATACACATATTGCCCTTCTCCACCCATTCTTAGGAAAATGCTTAAATAGTTCTGCTGGCTGAGACATGATTACCAGCTTGTTGGATGCATCAAAAATATATAGCTAACTTTTAAAAGTATTTCCATGCAGTGTTTCCTGTTATGCATATGCATGAGCAAGTGAAAGGAAGAAGTTGTGAAGGTATTCAAAAATAGAAACTTGGCTTAGCTCAAGAATGCATGTGAGCAAGATTTAAAGTAGAACTGTGCCTGAGACCCATTCTCAGCTTTGCCTTAAATTTACTGGATTGATAAAAGTAGTGACACATGTGCATTTTTGCCTGCTGTGATGGAAAATGGAAATAATTATGAATTACCTCACGTGACCTTCAGGGAAAATTTGTTAAATCCTGGGTGGAAATGTAAAACAGAAGCAAAAGCTTCTATTGTGATAACATTTTGTGTATCTGTGGGTACCTGTCAATTTACATTTTATAGTTAAAATGTAACAATTTACAATTGCACATTTTATAATTACCAGAGATATCAAACAGAGAAGATTCTGTGTATCCATCCTACATCCTAGTGTTCTCATTATCCTCTTGCTCTTAAGCTGATCAAAACCAACTGCTTACGTAACAGGCTTCGAAAGCCTGTTTCTATTGCTTGTTAGGTTTACCTTTCTTCTAAAAGAGTGTGTTGAATCTCTGTGTTGTTCAAATGACTTTAGTATACTGGCAAATTCAAATAAATTGTAGCCGGGGGAAGCTATTTAGTATGTATATGTACTGTAGGCGATATTTCAACAGACTAAAAGGTTTATAATAAACAAGGCTGTAATGTAAGCGTTGGGAACTCTAGTATATTACTGAGCAGTTAATTATGGAGGAAGTAAATGGAAAACTGTAGGATATTGGTAAGTACAATGATCTTTTAAAAAAATTGAAATAGTGTAGTTTTAATTTTTTTAGCAATCTTTCAAATCTAAACTAGCTTATTCTCTGGTGCCATGTGAATGGTATGTTGTATAATTAAACCTTTGCTTGAAAAATGGTTTAATGTATTTTGGTTCTCTGTGAAATACGACTGTGGATAAGTTCTACTATATACACCTGATAATTAAGTATTCCTTTACTGCTGATTTTGTGCATATTTGAGGTGTAAGTTTGGATTTGCTGATTAGAAATCTCACAGGTAGCTCTGAAGTTTTAGATTGTGCTATTTTTTAAATTTCCCTAATGCAAACCTGCAAAATTGTGTGATGTCATGAAGATGGTGTCTCTGCAGTCATTTGCATAAAAATACAGTTTTGTACACTGAACTCAAGTCACAGCAGAAGCCTGCTCTCTTAGCCTAGTCTTGTATTTAACTATTTTGATTTTTAAACTCTTGTGTGGATTAGGTGATGCTCTGGTTGTGTTTCATTTGGCTTTAGAAGAAGCTCTATAGAGATTTTAAAATCTTAAAAATAAACAAACAAATCGGGGTTTTTTTCCCCAGTTTAGTCCTAGCTTGTCCTAGACTATTTTACTTGCCCACTAGTTCATGAATTCATTGCCCCCCTGAAGCATTCCTTTCTTTTCTTCCACTTTTAATCTGTAGACTACAGGGAAACCCGCATTCCAGATAATTAGATACGAAGCGATGCGAGCGTGACCAGATAAATGACCACAGCTGCTACATGCAGCAGACTTCTCTAGAAGAGGGTGTATTAGCTTCATCTGCAGTGTAATGTCGCAAAGAAACCCTGTTTCCTTCCATTATATTGGGAAGCTATTAGACCTCATTGTGCTTGAAGACTAAAATGTTACTAGAGTAAGAAAATGAATCATGAGTTACAATTTACGATTTATTCATACAACCTTTTGTAATTTTTTTCACATTGCTGATATTTACAGAATACACTGGTAGCCAAAATACTACCACAGAAAATATTTTGCCAGATTTATATAAAAGCCTCTTTGCCGGAGCATGGTAATGACCTGTCTCTTTAGAAAGCCCACAGTGAAAGTAATAGATCTGTGTATTTTAGTAAATTTGTTTCATTTGGTCAGCTTCAAAGCTCTGTAAAGCAAAGCCCAGTTCTTGGGATCATTGCCTGACAAACATCCATTATTCATAGTGTTTCATTTAATAGCACAGTTTCACGTAATCTTTTTCCTCCCCAGCACCTGGATGATGACACAGTTTCCGGATCAAATTGGATAACAGAAAACAATGTCCAGCACTCTCTATCACAGACAACCAAAACTACGAGGAAGCCTTACTGTGGTTACAAGCAGCAGATTTTGTCCAAAAGAGAACAAGCAGAGCAGGAATCGTTGCTTGCTGCAATACAGTGGCCAAAACCCCCGGAGGGCAAAATTGCGTTTGTACAAAGCACTGATCCTGCACGTAGTGACTTTGTGATTGTGAAGCCCAGCAAGTTCTTCAAGGTGGGCGATCAGTTAGAGGTGCTTGTTCGTATGAAGGATTTCCAAGGAAAAGCCAAGCAGTATGGTGGAGACTATCTACAGGCACGAATTCACTCTCCTCTGCTGAAAGCTGGAGCAACAGGAAGGATTGTAGATTGCCATAATGGCTTTTACAAAGTCTTCTTTACCCTGCTTTGGCCAGGAGAGGTCGAAGTTTCTGTGTCACTTGTCCATCCAAGTGAAGCAATCCAAGTCCTCTTGCGTTTACGAGAAGAAAGGCCAGACAGGGTCTATTTCAAAAGCTCATTCAAGTCTGGGAGATACTCAGAAACCACTGAGTGCAATGTGTGCTTGCCTGGAGATCTCCCGGTCTGTAACTTCACAGATCTCTACACGGGTGAGCCATGGTTCTGTTACAAGCCTCGAAAACTGTCCTGTGCCAGCAGAATCAGCCATGCCAAGGGTGGATATCAAAAAGGTCTTCTGACGCAAGAGGAAAGCCTCTTTTTCCAAAGGTATGTATGTTGTTGAATTTATATATACTCAGTCAAGTAATTTTTGAAATACAAGCTTTAGGTTATTGGTGAAATATGACAGATTGTCTTAGAGGAGGTGCGTATCTGCAGGAGCAGGTGTTTCATGTCAATTGTTGAATATTCTCTTCCCCTCTATTCAGCCATGCAAGAACATAGTAACCTTAAACTAAAGAAATTTGGACTATAGTTCTCTCTCTCTGCTTTGAATTCAACCCTGCTGCTAAATTTCACAAGAGCGTGCTGTCTAAATCTGGTGGTCGTTTGGGGGACTGTTTCCTTATTTTTTGTTTCCACAGCTACGCTTGCAATACCAATAACAGTGCTTTAAGATGTATTTGTGGCCAAGCCTGAACTACCTAAAAAGGTCCAGGTTTTAGGCTTATTTTTACACGAAATACCAATTGCCTTTATCCTCAGCAAAAGTCACCTAACGTAATGCAATGTGTTCCTTGTTGCTCAGTATGACTTTCAAATCTTGGGAATAATTTTAAGTCACTCATGAAGAAAACCCCTGGCGCAACAAACTGGTGAGCGATACCTGTGCAAGCGGAAATGATCTCTGCATGTTATATAAAATGTCAAGTTAAATTAGTTTCACAATCATCTTTTTCTTCTGCATTCAGCATTTTAAAAAGATACATCTCTTAACGCATGGGTAGATGTCATAGGACTGCTTCTGTATATACCCTCAGCTGAAATTAGACAAAGTTAGCTACTGTGTAGTGCCAGAATTGTAGCTGTAGGCTGCTGCCTTGCTCTCCAAAAAAGGTATTGAAAGAAAGTGTTTCAGCAGTATGTCCACTTGAGGCTTAAATTGCAAAAGTTTTGAGAGTAGGAGCTTCAGATAGTTTAATTAGGAAAGTGTGTCTGCATGTTTGTCATTGAAGACCAGAAATCAAAAGTAAGTATCGGTGAAATTGGCTTTTGGCTATTTCTTATCAAGTTTGTAAGTGGGTCTTTTGACTTTCTGTGCCTCAGGCAGTTCATCTGTAAAATATGGCTGACACTGATTGGTGATTCTTCCAAATGGGACTGGGAATTTGTTTTTGCTTGTTTTGGTTTTTGTTTGTTTCCTTCAGCTCCGAGATCCTTGACTGAAATGGCTTATAGGAATTCCAAATAATTTATTTCTTAAATAGAGAAAATCATTAGACGGGGATTTTCTTTAAAAACAGCAACGAAAGACAGAACAAGAGCCTAGAATTAAATCTCTGCATTTGTTGCAGCTGTACAATAGTGATATGTGTCCAACACAAAATGATCAGAATTCCTTGGCGTCCACCCACAAATACTTCTGAGGTCTGTTGGGTTTTTGGGGGATGAGCTTTGTTTCTCTGTTCAACAAATTGCTGTCCCACTGGAAGACCTTATTGGTGGAGATATTTGAAGTTTGTTGGGCGTTGGCTAGTACTACCGTCCCCCACCCCAGAGGCAGGACACACCATGGGCAGCCTAGTCTAGAGCTAGAACTGCAGGGGGTGGTGGTGCTGGACCGCTACAAGCTCTGCTACCTACGGTGGAGCAGGCTGTGGGATTACAGGGGCTGAAAGGTAAATACCTCAAGAGAGGTATTTACTGTAGTAAGCACCTACGGAGAGCTGACAGAGCTGGGAGCTGGCATACCCGTCCAATGCTTTATCTCCTGGCGGAGGTACATGTACCACAAGCTGGGAACTTCCCATCTTTGTGGGGAATCCCCCAAAGCTTCTTGCAGACCTCTGATAGCTTGATAGCTTTAACTACGTTTGTGCCAGTAATAGTGTGCACAAGATTTGTGCCTTAGTGCTACAAAATTTTTAATTCTGATTCAGAATAGTGATATTAATTGAGGAAATTAATACAGAATTAATTCAGCTGTAGTAGGTAGAGTAAACTTAAAGTAAAATATTCTTATTGCAAGTCCTATGTGCTTTTTGAAGTGGGTTAAGAAAAAATGAGATTAATATTACCTTCAAATTTCACAGCCTTACTATATTATTACTATTAATTTTTGTTCCAGTGATGTGAATATCAAAAGGCCAATACTCTCCAGTGGACCTGATTCAGTGATTGTAAAGCCCAAGGCATTTACAGGTAAAGTAAACTTTAAAAGATTCTTGTGTATAATTCATAATTAAATTTATATTAAAAAAAAGCATGAGGTAATAATTCATTTGTTTGTTTTCATAGCGTGGAATAGAAATTAACTTTTAAATTTGTATTGAGAAAATGAGGGCTTTTGGGTGTTACTGTACTGTAAGTTCAGTGCTAATAACAAAATTGTCTAAAATTACATACATAAATGGGATTGTTTAGAAAAAAATAACTAAGTTTGTTTTCTTGCCAAAAGTGTCTTTTTTTCTAGCATTTACTCAGAGATGGAAAATGTCTTACAGTAACTGCTCACCAAACTCTGAAGCTAATCTAGCAAAACCAGCTGTGTGGTGTTTCTTAATTTCTTCCTGTCTTAAGAATTTTGTCTAACATAATTTTGACAATTTGCATTTAAGTATCACTATCATTTTTGTTACCACAGGATGTCAAGACCTGCAATTGTGGACCAGAACCTAATTGTTCTGCACCCTGTTTAAAAACAGAACAAAGAGACAGTCCTTACTAAGTTAAACTTCGAGGTTTTGTCTCATTCATATCCATGTGCACGCTTTTTATGCCTCTAAAAAGCCTGCATAAAATGTGATACTTAAAGAATTACTTCTTAATTGAAAGCTTTTCAGGTGTTTTTTTCTATAAGGTTGTAGGAGACTTTAAAGGTAGAGTTCCTGACCTGATCAATAAAGTCTTAACAGAAAACAGCCTACAGCATTTCTTGCTTTTAGCCTTGCTGTTTGTTAAAAAAAATAAAGTGCTGCTATTAGGCCAGCCGTGCTTTCCCTGCTTTCTTCCTCCAGATCCTTTAGATGACATGTTTTTCATTGCTTTTTTTATTTTATATATTTTCTCACAGAAACTGTTGGAAATTTGAAATTCAACTTCATCACCCTTTTTTCAGGAGTTACAGATGATCAAAGCCTGCCTGCAATTTCCTGGGGATTAATGATGGGTTAGAAAGGGTTGATAGGAATAGCACAGTATTCCTCAGGGAAATTCCTTCTAAGAACAGTCTCTGAATAAATAAACTGAATACATTGGTATAATGATTGTGGATATATGGATTTGTTAGGACTGATGGCACACTTAAATTCATTGTTCTGCTGTTGGTTTTGCACATGCTTTTCTGTTTGGGGGTAAATGTAGATCAAGTTGATTTTTAAAACTTTATTTTTCTGAAATATAACCTTTTATTTCTATTCTTGGTTTGTAACTATTCAGATTGGAGCTTTTACTTTCTTCTGTAAAATCCAAAAGTAATGGCTTTCTGAATTCTGGAGTAAAACTGATATGATACTATATACAGATTTGAAATGTTGGTATTACATTTAGTGTGAGGCACCAAAAACTTGTTCTAGTAGCATTTATATATATATATGCATAGTCTAAGAATCAATTGAAAAGGTAAAAAAGGGAAATGTTTTTACATCAAAACCCAAGAAACAAATGAACTGAAGTTGTGAATTCACATTTTTAATAAGTCTTTCATTACATGACCATATGAAGGGTTTTTCCTTTTCTTTGTAGGACTCCTGTTTCATACATACTGGATGAGTCAACATTACTGGCTGGGTTTTTTTTTTTTTTCTCCTTCTTCTTTCATTGGATGTGTTGCCTGATTTAAAGAATCATCCAAAGATAAAATTTTGAAATGGCTTTTTCTGTGGTACTCATTATTATAGTCTTTACGTTATACACACATAACAGTAGTTTGCTTTTTACAGTGTCCCTGTGAGGTCTCAGGAGGTTAACATCTACCAATGCAAGACATGGAGAACATTGTATAGAAACAGTGAGACCAGAAATGCCTATTAGGGATGGGTGTTTAAAGATGCATATGGCCTGATGTTTTGAGTGTTTAGAATTTGGCAACACCTGTGTTATAATGAAGTGTCTACCAGAGGACGCTTCTGGGCACTGGAATTCCACTGCCTGTACTTTTTCACAGTTATACCAGTACCTGGTATGATTTTGGCCATGGCAATATGTGCTTTCCCAAGCAGCTGCAAGTTAGGACAGGCCAGGGACTGTTCTTAGCAGGTAGTCTCCATGCCAGGGTGTAAAAGTGTTTAAATAGCTGGACATGGCTGCTCCACACAGCTCCAGGGAACAGCTCCATGCTTGTTCAGTTTAGGTATTTGAATACACATGTGATAAAGGAGAAACCTGTAATGACCTCATGGAAATTTGATGTACTACTATCACACTGGACACTAAGAGAAATATAGCAATGTTTGACTGACATAACCATGAGACTGCAGCTTCTCCTCCTGTAATCTCTGGCCCTTGCGTGCAATGTACCATCCAACTTCTGCTGGTTAAACGGGTGTCCTGCAGAACAGAGCTTCCCTGGTGTAGTCTAATTACTCTTCAGAGGACAGCCTATCTGTCCTGGTTTAAGCTGAATTGACCACTGGGGACATAGGGCACCCCAGATGGGACCGACAGAGGCTCCTCCCACCTCTCTTCAAAGAGAGAGGCAGAGGAGGGAAAAGGAGACTTAGGAGTTTAGAAGGAACTAAACTACTTCAGTGAAATATTGGTAGTAAAATACAAAGGAAATAATGAAATATACAAACCCATATCAAGTTCTCAGGACAACAATCACGTCACCAGCTGGCGCTGGGGCAGTCCCAGCCTGGACTCAGTGATGGATGGGAACTGGATTACGGATCTGGATTTAGGATCGGGATCAAAGGCAGATAAACAGACAGAGTCTTCCTCAGACATCGGCCATTGAAGAAAGAGGGCTGACCCTTTGATCTCTCGGTTTTTATACTGAGCATGAGGCAGATGGGATGGAATACCCTGTTGGTCAGTTTTGGGTCACCTGTCCTGTCCGCTCCTCCCCGCAGGTGGGACCTGTCTTCGGTTTTCCTCTTCTGACCCTCCAACAGGCCAAATAACCAAGTTATCTGCCCTTGGGTGTTACAGCAGTAAGAGCGAGCCTCTGCATACCATGCCTGGGCATCAGCTATAAACATAGGTCTTAACACTCTGAGAGCGAACAGTGTCTGCACAATATGCTGTTAGTTTCAAGAGTTAGAAGAGGCCCAGCTAAGAAGCAAAGTTACTGAACAAAAATCGGTCCTATTTTACCTCAAACCAGGATGCCATCCCAGGCAGTAAAAGAGGAAGCAGAGAGAAGGTATGAAGTTCATGGAATTAGAGACTCTCATAATTCGTACATTCTCAAAGGGCATATATAAAACTCTTGGTCATAGCTTTAATTCTGGCATTTCGTAGTTTTGGAGTCCTTATGCTTCAGACTTTACTCTTCTAGCATGTGTGGTTGGAGCTGGAGTGTCCGTGCGTGTTATTCAATAGACGCATTTGTTGTTGTTGTTTTTTTTCAAATTATTTTTAATGGTTTTTGAGTGGTACCAGGTTGTCCCCTGGGGGTTGGTGTCCGGTGCAGCAGGGCAGAGGCTGCCGGCGCGGAGCGCTGCCGTGGGCAGACAGACCGCTAGAGGGGAGCAGCGCGCTTTGGCACAGCGCGTTGCGGGTGGCGGGCGGCCGAGGGAGCCTGGGGGCTCGGGGCTCCGAAGAAGGGGATCCGCTGATCTTTCTGCCTGTGCTCCTCTATATCTTTTGCAAACATCCGCGGTTGAGCATTTCTCTCGAAGTATGAAAGATGTCAGATACTTACTATTTTTACTTTCTCATCAGAGATACCGTTTAAACCAAGCTAAACTATAATATTTCAACCAACTCTGTCAGTAGTTGCAGGTTTTCCTGCAGAAACGGAAGGTGAAATACTTGGGCTTACAGAAGCATAATGCATCAAGCTTTTTAATCTACGTGGTACATCATACTCTTTTGCTTTATACTAGAGAAAATGTTCATACATCACTGGCTGTATGTCCATGAAGGTTATGGAGGCTGGTTTGTTGCATGTTAATTTCAAAGAATTCTTCTCTTCCAGATTCAAGCAGTATGGACAGAGCTGAAGATGCCACAGTTTCCCCTTCTGGTTATTATTATGAAGACCAGTGGAGGTCCAGAACACACTGGATCCATCATTTTAACAACTCAGATGATATAACCAAATGCTTGCAAGGAAAAGTAATCCACTTGTTTGGAGACTCTACAATAAGGCAGTGGTTTGAATATCTGACAGCATTTGTTCCAGGTTATTTTTTTGTTTTGTTTTGTCCTTAAAGACCTTTGCAAAGCATATTTCTCACATCTCAGACACAGAATTGATCTTACTGAATGACAAAACAAAGGAAGAAGAAAGGCAAAACATCATCAGAAGTGCTGGCAGAGAGGCAGTTAGTCAAATGTTTGAGCAGACACTGGAAACACAGGCCTTGGAAATGGGGTCACGAGGTATCTGCAAAGTTGTCCTTGTAAAATGTTTCGCCAATGAGGACTGCTGCTGTGGCTGTGAGTTAAGGTGGCCACCTGGGGGACACAGCAGAAGTCACTTAGGTGCCTGTGTAAGGCCTTGCAGCATTCCAGTAACACAAGTAATTTTGGAATGAAGTAGCAAATTACTTCCCTTACTGTTGATTGGGTTTGGACCCTTTCTTGTATTTCCATTATTTTAACTTAAATAACAGAATTTCAGTAGCCTAGCGTGATGGATATTCCTCCCTTACCCCTAAAGCAATTAAATTGTGTTGGAACACAGACTTTGAGATTCCTTAATGCCTACAAGTTTAAATCATCTTTAAATTTAATGGAGTCCTAAAGTTGCCGGAAGGGTTCCCGTGAACACTGGATTCACAGGGCAACAATGACTGAAGGAGTCCATTTGGAAAATTTCTTTTTTACAAGAAAAAGAGAAGCTATAGTTTGGGAAACTTGGAAAAGGCATTGACAGCCTTGTGAGTTCAGGTATGCTGTCTTGGAAATTTCAACGCCCATAAATTCCACTCTGAAATATGTAGCTAGCACGTGGATGACGCTCATCTTCTGTTTCATTTTAGAGTTCTTAGAATTTTGTTCAGGTTTCCTTCTCTACTGCTACTTTTGCCCTGTGGTCCTAGCATCTTGTTGATAGCTTTAATCTCTTATGCTGTCTTTCACTAATGCTTGCTCTTGGGTTTTCAGATCTAGTGGAATTTAACCTGGGGAGTCCTAAGAACGTGGGCCCTTTCATGGCTGTGGACCTGAAGCACAATATCCTACTGAAGTTTCGCTGTCACGGGCCGCCCATTCGCTTTTCAACAGTTTTCAGCAGTGAACTGCGCTACATTGCCAACGAACTGAATGGCATCGTGGGTGGGAGAAACACGGTGATAGCCATAACTATATGGTCCCACTTCAGCACTTTCCCTGTGGAAGTGTATATCCGGCGGCTGAGGAACATTCGGAGATCAATTATTCAACTGCTGGATCGCAGCCCCAAGACTTTAATCATCATCAGAACCGCTAACGTTCAGGAGCTTGGGCCAGAAGTGAGCCTCTTTAACAGTGACTGGTATTCCTTTCAGCTTGATTCTGTCATGAGGAAAATGTTCTCAGGAATTGCTGTGCACTTTGTGGATGCTTGGGAGATGTCTCTGGCTCATTACTTGCCACATAACTTGCACCCAAAAGAAGTCATTGTTAAGAATCAAATAGATGCGTTTTTATCTTACGTGTGCCCTCTGCAAACTTAGCACAAGTAGGTATCCCTATGTCATCTTTTGCTGTAGCAGATGTAAAGTTGCTCTTTGGAGCTATCGAATTGTGCTGCATGGTATGGAGGAACTCTGGTTCCCTGGTTATTGTCTTTGCATGCAGTATAAGCGGGTGGCCTTAACTCTGGGTAGCTGTGAAGGATGGTAAAGAGGAGTTGACTGTTCAGGCCATATCTTCCTGCAAGGTTGATTCCTTTCAACATTACCATTTGTATCTGAGATTATTAGAGAGCACCTTAAATTAAATTGACAGGATTCAATAAGAAATTACGTGGGTTATTAGCTTTACTAGTTGTCTGCACTGTATGCTTGATTTAATCCAGACGACACTGATTCTGTTGCCAGGGTCTCGCTGCTCAGAACTGTGTGTGGAACCTGGGAGAGATTTTGGGAGCACTCTTTCTCTCAATGTTCCAGAGTTTGAGGGACATCCCCTCCAGTTGTATGTCAGAGAAGCACAAAGTCTGTTCTTGTTTCAAAGTCCTAATTAGGAATATGAAGGGGTTGTACCAAAATCACTAATATCAGTCAAGGAAGCACAATCAAAATATCTGTAGTATTAAGTCATGAGGAATTTGCTGGAATTTAATAGAGCACACTAGTTAGGCACTCTTGGTGTTTACAAACGGCTGCTAAATAATGCAAATAGATGGTATTTTAGTTTCATTTCCTGTACTGCTGAATCTCTTCTGAGCTTTGATACACTGTCTACTTCTTGATTTGTCTGTAGTGGAGAGATGTGTATATTATGACCTCAGTGAAGACACTGTCTCGGGCAGTTTCTGCAAGTTCAAGTTGCAGGCTCGCCTACTTGAAGCTTGAAGCATTTACAAATGAAAGCGTTTCCCTTCCCTGTAAGATAAAGCTATTCCGTTATGCTCCTGCAAAGCTGGGCTTCTGATAATTACTATTGCACATCATTCATACATTGCGTCTGTATGGAGAAGCCAGCTAACCCAAATGCACTTGGCCGTGTTTGGCAATGGGTGACAGTAACTGGCACAGGCTAGTGTCAAGGCCGTCCAGTGATGCCCCTTCTATGTTTGGCAGTTTTATCTCTTATTCATGAGCTTTGCTGCTGCCAATATAAATGGTCAAAAAAATCGCACCCAAAAGCCAAACACACACAGGGTTGCCCTTCATACAGATGCTTGGTAAATATTTGTGGGTTTGCTGGTGGCTCTTGGGCCTCTTGGCATGGTGTTTTCTGCTGCTAATTTGATTGAGCCTGTCTATAGTTTCAACTAGTAGCACTTTGAAAACAAAGTTTTGATTAAATTCAGCCCCCAAATTAAACAGCGGAGAAGTGTTCCATGTTGTCTCGTTTCTGGTCCCACTCAGGCCAAAGGTAGTCTTTACCAGTGGCTTTACTGAGATATATGTCGAAACAGTAGTGGAGCGCTTCTGAAGCAGCTCATCATGTTTGAGGAGAATACGGAATTGAGTCTTTGTGAGCAAACTGAGAAGATTAAAAATTGATAAGGCAAATTGGTAGGTTGCACAGAGTGGAATAATTGAAACGTCTTCGTATTAGAAACGTTTTGCTCTTCGCCAGGTTTGCTGCTATGTTAGGAAGATTGTGCTCTTATTGCTGGAGCCCCAAGACAGCCAATGCTACCAGCTACAGGAACAGTGGGTTTTGTTTTGTTCATTTTGAAGGACAACTGAGAACTGTTTTAAAAACAAATGTAAAGGCTTTTAGTCCTCAGTAGCATCCATCTATAAACTTACCAATTTTAAAATGTTTAAAAATGACTGGAGGAGTCACATACACTGAAACAGCATTTATTCTTAGCTTTTCAAGTCAGAATTAAGGAGGTCTGATTTGCCAGTTCCTGCTGACAACTGCCTCACGTAGTATCTGTCCATACATTAGCTTTAGGTAACTATTTCTTACTTTAATATGTTCATGGAAATTTATCCTCTGCTAAGAAGAGACCACACCAATTGAGGTCTGGGAAGGTAAACCACCACAATGCAAAATGACCTTTCATCTTTTCCAGGTGTGTTTTTTAGAAAAGGTAGAGTATAAGGCTTTCATCCTGAATAACAAATCTAGCCAAATAATGTTAATGAAAATAAGACTCAAACTTTTACTTTGAAGGAAACTACTTAATTCGTGGACTAACCATTTGGTTTTCCTCATAAAGCCATATCATGTGTGAAAGTGTCGTGGCGGCATGTTTCTGCCCTGAACATTGCAGTGCTCACCGCTGCTCTTCAACAGCAACTTTATATTGCTGTTAGCTAGCACGAACAGATAGAGAGGAACATATTTTTT
>NW_009649982.1:2139536-2156075 GCF_000708025.1 Charadrius vociferus
CTTCTGGTACAACCTCTCCCTTTTTAGATTAATTAGATTAATTTTTTACTAACAGATTAACTAACTTTTAGGTAGTGAACTTGAGGGAAATTGCCAGTTGATTTGGAATGAAGACCAGCATTTCATTGCTTTGGGCTCTGGATTAGACAGGGAGGAGAAAAGGAGAAACTGAGGATTTAATTATGTTTTAGGGTGAGGACTGGGGACCCTATGCTTTTATATGTCATTCAGTTGAACTATAAATGATTTTTCGTTTCTATTCTTGTCTTGTTACCAGTTGTGTATGTACTGTATATGGAAACATAGAAGCAATAAAATGTTTTTAAATCAGTTTCTTTAAACCTTTAAGCTTCTAAATGGATTTTAATAGGGACTTAGGTTAAGAGGTTGGTTATTTTTCAGGTTACTTAATAAGAAACAGGACTGAAAAGGAATTTCTCAGTTGTCAGTTAAGCATCTTCCTCTACATGTGAGAAATTATTTAATGAGATTTTTCAAAGCCCTGTGTTCCTTTTCTTCACATTTTCTTCACCTGAAGGGAAGAAATTGTATTGTTTTTGATATTTTCATTCTTGTCCTTTCGATTACTAACCTTTCAAAACAGATGTTTTTCTTTAATTTTTAATTTCTTTATTCAAAATCTAGCTTACTCAAATCCCAGTGAACAAGACTGTATTTCAGATTTCAGAGCAATTTTATTTATAAAATAAGTAAACTCCATTTTACAGATTAGACCTGCACCTGATATTTTGAGAATCTTATTTTTAATATATATCTTGTTAGGCTGATTACTAAATTTCTAGAACATAGCAAAAACATTAGTTGAATTGCTGATGAAAAGAGAGGATAAAAAGCAGTTGTCCTTTTTTCAAGTTTTAAATTGCTTCTTATTTCATCTGCCATGCAGCACTGTTGCAGCTCTGTTTTACAAGATTCAATGTGTTGTTTTACTTGTTAGAGGTAAGCATTTAAAAATGCGATCTTTGCTTACTAGAAGATTCTGTACAACTTTTTATGTGCTGCAGGTGACAAGTCCATGTATATATGACGAAACGGAAGATTTGAAGTTGTCTTCTGGTAAGGGGGAGGGTATTGGGGTTGTGCGTTGGTTTTGTTGCCAAAGTGTGGCTTAAAACATTGTTTCACTCATGCCAGTTTAAGTAACAGCAAAAAACTTCAATCACAAATGTGTATTTAATTTACAAAGCACTTGTTAAGCCCAGATCATGTCATGCTTAGTTTCTACTCATATATTTTTAGACTGTTTTGAATGCTCTTGTTATCTGTTGGTAGCAGCAAAGGACTCTATATCTGTCTGTTAGATAAAGAATTTGTTTTCAAATGTTTTTTTTTTCTATTATATGTGTATTATTGAAATGCTTGCAATACAAAGAAGGCTCTAATGTCTTTGAATTGCTGATGTGATCAGAAAAAGAATTTAAATAGCCAAAAAGCTCAAAGAATACAGTTCCTAATAAAGAGGGCAAGTTTACTTAACTGTTTCATCTGATCTAGTCTCAGTTTATCTTGTTTTCTGCATCCCCGCATACTTTATATTTTTATAGTTGCGTAGTAGTTCCCTTAGTTTTACCTATTGCATGTTTGTGCTGTGTGTTGGGTAGAATTTTCACACTATGGTTTATAGATTAAAATCACTTCAAAAAGTGGTTGGGTTTTTTTTTTTCCTGATGACGTGTATTTGGAGTCACAAGCCTGACATGAGAGCTAGCGCTGAAGCACACTGTTGTTGCCTGCTGTCGGTGTATCAGGCCTGACACGGAATAAAAGCTTGTACGTAATCTAGGCTTCCTTCTTTGAGGGCTTTTGCAACCCAACTGGCCAACGGGAAACCCTTAAGCCACTTCATTTTAAAAAGCAGTGTGAAAAACAGAGGAGATGCACTGCGGTCATAGCTTCTCTAGCTTGTGAACGGTTTTTACTTTAAGTAATGGAAGAAAAATTGAGAGATCTGTCCTGTCAGTCAGACAGTGCGTTTGGGGGCCGTAGGCATCCTACGGTGTGCCAGGCTGCGTGCCTGCTGCTGCGCTAGCACAAGAGCCGTGTTGCAGGGTCACAGGGAGAGGGAGGGGGTGGCCACACAGCGCAGACTGGGGAGCCTCGGGGGTGGCTGGGGAGCCAGTGTGGAGGAGTTGGGGGAGAGCTACAGGGTTGCCTTGGAGTTAGCTTGCAGCCAGGATTCCCTTCAGCTGGGAAAGAAGTAAGCAGGGTGTGTTACCCTGTGTGCTGATTTCCTATATAAGCAGCCAAAAATAGCCTGTTTGATTGAGAAAAATCCCTGAACTACGAATTCCCGGAAACTAGAAGAGAGTATGCTGCTGAAGTATTGCTAAGTGTTTGCTCTGGTTTTCTGCTCCCCCTCTCATTCGATGGTGACCGCTGAAGGAGGCAGGGCTGGGGGCAATGGCCGGTGGTGTGATCTGGGGTGCTGATCTTATGTTCCTCCAAAGCAAAGAGCTGAGTTCACGCCCCAGCCTGCTCTCGCCAGTGCCACCTGACAGCCACTCGGTAACAGGGCAAAGGCAAAGTACTTTATTCCCAGCTTTTTGCTCTGGAAACTGAAAGTGAAATGTCCTGCCGTCATGTCCCACTTACTTCAGACTTCACTTGGCCTGTAATGGAGAAGAGAGGCTGCAAAGCATCAGCAGCTTTTCCGTGCGGTGTGAGAGCAGGTCTCTGGCGTGCTTAGCGGGGAGTGAGGGGTTGGAAAGAGAGGGGAAGCAAAAAGGGTCGGATGGGGTTGAAGGAAAGACAGCGTGCAAAGGTCTTGCTCTGTGACACCAGGGAGAGGAAGAAGGTTGGAAATTTGGTCATGTGGAGGTTTCCAAAGGCAGTATCGATTCATGTGGGACAACATCACTCCTCTGATATAGCAGGCTGAAATAGACATACATATATTTCTCCAAATGTGTCAAAAATGGAACAGTTCTTCCCACCCAGGCTGCTCACCCACCTCTTCCTCTAGTCCTTCCTCACAGCAATGTCGTAGCAATCATATGTTAGGTACTGTTCCAAACTTTCTGCTTACAGTTGGTTTGAAGCAACGTATATTGGGTTTTCACATGTTTGTAGATGTGACATATCATAGGTGGGGAGCTTTGTGAAACAAAACCAAAGCATTTATAACTAGAATTCGGAGGAGCGCACAGGCAGGCTTTCATCATGTGTTGTGTGCACTTCAGAGCCTGCGGTGACTCAGAGAAGGCACGTAACTTGCCTGAGATGGCACAGGTGCTTGGCAGGGAGGGGACTTGAGCCTCCCATGGCCAGACAGAGGGATAGGAGGCTCGCCGGGGCCGGCAAAGAGCCGAGGCCACGTGGTTTCTGATCTGGCTGGAATGGGGTTTCTTGTGCTCATCCCATGGTTTAGTGCTGCATCCCCGATTAGCAAGATATTACATAACTTCCAGCGTTAGCTGTCTCACAATACAGAACCAATGTATTTGAAATCAAATAAATGCTTTATTGTCTCCCTGAATCTGGATCTTTGAGTCTTTCCTGAAACGTTAATTCTCTGCGGTGCTTGTCACCCAGGTCTGAACTCTCACATAAGGTAACCTAGCTTGTCTCTGGGCAGTGACTCTCTAAAATCCTGTCCAGATTACTGCGTCCCCCTTCACTTTTGGTGTTACTAACCTCTCGTGGGCACATTCAATAGCTTTTTGGGGTGAAATAGGCTGATCTGCTCTGTGAGGGTGAATTGCACAGGAGCTTCTCTGCCTGGAATAGGAGAGAGGAATTTGTGGGAGGATGCCAGAGAACAAAGAGCGTGTGAGTTATTTTGTATGAGCCCCAGATGGAGAGTGAGCACATCACTAAACCCAAGTGAAAGTGCAACATGCCCTCCCCAACCTCCTGACTGTGTCAGCTGGTGTGGGTTTAATAGATTAGCGAATCCTTAATGAATGTGGCCAGAAGAGGGCTTTGAGGCACTGAAAAAGAGCCTGGGATGACTCTCAAATGAAAAACAGAAGCCACGACATAATAGTCTTGGTGGTGGTTTGTTTTCTAACTCCTGGGTAGTTGCATTTTGAAGACAAATGGCACGAACACCACTGGATGAAGCTCTTTTACTTGGAGTTCACTTTAGAATGAAATTCAGTTGATGACATAGATGCTGATAATTCTTAGGTTTGTTTAAGACTGTCCTTCAGATGATGATTTTTTCACCCAAAATGTTCTCCTAAATCTGATTTTTTTTTTTTTTTTTCCCCTGTGTCGCAAAAGGATCCAGAGGTGTAAACTTTACTGGGATGGAACAGTTTCTCTCAAGTCACTTCTTCCTGCAATGTGGAAAATTTAGCAGACTGTGGTCTGACAGCAAGACCACTCTATGGCAGTCAGTGTTCCCCAGTACAGCCATGCATTAAAATTTTTGTCCAGCCTCTCCACTTGTTATCCTTTCCCTTCCCTGAGTTGCTCTGAAAACGGACAAGTGCTTTCCACTTGGTGCCCTCATGCTTGGGCCCTCTGTACGAACCTGCTATTTTTTTGTTCAGCTCCATATGGGGCTTTCCCTTTTCACTCTAAATCTCCGCTGCAGGTCGTTGGCAGTGATTGGGAATAGTTATATGACAAGCACTATTGCTGTGCTGTGGCGTGCCAGCCAGCACTGAAGGATCTCACAAAAGGCCACAAAAAACCACCCACAAAAGGTGGGATGTGCCCATTGGAGCTCAGCAGGTGAGAGGCATGGCAAAATTACCTGCAGTGAATGAACCACGACAAATTCACAGGTTTTTTTCCCCCCTCCTTGCCATCCTGCACTCAGTTCTTTCCACTCCTTCCTACCCTCTGGTTTCCCTGGGCAGGGTGAGTCACGCTTTCCAGTCCCGCCTGCCCTCTTTCTCTGCCTGAGTCAGCTTCTCTCAGGGAATTGTCGCTTGCCACTGGCAAGGCAGCTATTTTTGTCTCAGCTGTTTCTTCCTTCTAATGGTTTCTTCTCTTTCTGCTCCACCTTTATCATTTTTGCCCTGTGTATTTGTATTATGGTTATTTGCTTCTGCTGTGTCTCGGTTTTGCCTTTGCTTTGATAAGTAAAAAAATAGAAATATAAGTTTCTTTAAGAAAAAAACTTACTGTCTTAAAAATCCAATGAAAGAAATTCAAGCGGTCCAGTAACAAGCAGATATTACAATTATTTTACATTGTTGTAAAATATGTCCAACATATATGTATCTTCTGATTCCAACAATTTCATATTGACCATTTGAAATGTAGGTTCTTTACGTCAACAAATTGATTCCCGATGTCCTGTTGTCCCCATTCTTCTGTGCAACAAATATTGCTACAAGTAGATATTTTGATTTCTGGCTGAAGTCATGACTTTTCTTCCTGCCCTGCCACACGTCGGCTGTTTGGCCGTAGTGCTGTTACTCTGCCCTTCCTCCCGTGCCTCTGTTGGGTTTTTGTCCTATTTGGATTTTCCTTTTCTTCAGAGTAGGGATTGCCCGTGCACTCAGGAGGGTGCTTTTGCAACTGATAATGCGTGTCCCCCATGGCTTCAGGAGCCAGAACACCTGAGCTGCCCTTATTCAAGAGGCAGCAACACCTGGGGAGAACAGGGTGGAGAAGCTGGATGAGCTGAGTGGTGCTCCAGGTGCTGCTCCTATCGCCCGTGATGTTGGGCTATCCGTGCCCCTCTGGGGCTGCGACTTTCCCTCTTTGCAAAGAGAGATCTCGGTAGCTTGTGAAGGCACCCAGAGGCCTCTCAGGTCTCCAGTGGAAGCACGCTTTGCTCCGCGGTTGCTGATGGAGAGAGTGGGACCAGGGTCTAGCTGGGCACTACCATGCCATGCCTTAGACAAGACTGAGGTGACTTCGGTGAGCAAGCAATCAAATACGAGCCCCAGCTGGAACAAACTGCCCTTATTTCAAAGAAAAGTATTGAGCCTATCAAGATTATCAGTTGAACATGTTCCAGTGATATAATACGTCTGCGAACAGGAAGATGGAGCCCACGCGGCGTTTCCTGCCTGCAGGGGGAAGGTTTCAAAATGATCACCTTTGGGAAGGAGGTTTCTCCTGCCTCCCTCCTGCAGCTTGCTGAGGTAGGGTGAGGGATGGCGTAAAGTCTGAAGGATTTTTATTTCTTTGTTATTAACTTCTACATTTTAGTGCAGGGGAAGCGATGAGCAAGGGGATAAATGGTTCAGTGCTTTTACCTTGTTGATGCTGGCCACTGGGAGCTGTACGCGTTAACTGCGCTTGGGAAGGGGTAACAAAAGGCACTGAAGCGGGGGGGGGTGTGTTTGCTCTGAGAAGACCTGGGTGTCCTGTCCTTGCTGCCCATGTTTGGTGAGCGTGGTGAATCCTGGCCCGTGCCACTGCTGAAAGGAGAAGGAAAGGGAGTATGATTCAGGTGGAGCTGCTCAACTTTTAGGAAAATTCTGGAAACTTCTTACATGCTGAAGGTTATCATATCTACTGGAGCAGGTCACTATTTTATATCTTACACATCTGTGACAAAAGGGAGTACTTTTTTCCTTTTTTTTTTTTTTTTTTACAGCCTCCCCGCCCCAATTTGATCAGGCTTCTCGCTGTCTGGAGCTTTCACGCTAAGTAACACTGGCCTCTGTGAAACTCGTCCCAACCTTCTTAAGAGCAAAATCCCACTGAAATCTGAAATCCAGGCAGTTGCCGAGAGAGGTACTTGCCCTGTTCCACCTCCCAGAGGCTGGAGCTGCTTTTTTTTTTTTTTTTAATCTGTAGGACACTGCATCTCTCTCGCTTCCGATGCCACCGCCATGCAGGCACCTGCTTGTCCTGCAGTGGCGAGGCAGGCAAAGGCGACGAGATTAACTTGGTAGATACACCGGCAGCACTGCAGGCAGGAGGTAGGCAAGCAGGAGGACCTGACCCTTGGCAGGAAAGAAACCCCGCTGCGCTGTACACTGCAGGTTTCTCTTTGCCCCTTTGTCATCCAGCCCTTTTTCATTGTGGTTTTTTTGCTGTGAAACTCGCATCGCCGTCTTCTGGACCCTTCTTTTGGCAACGTTACGCCAGCCCGGGGTTTCCTGCCAGCCTCCTTGGCAGGGGAATGTCCCCACCAGGGCTTACCCCGCCTGGGAAATTCCACCGTGCAGAAAAAGTCCAGGGAGCCCTGCTCACACCACCCTCCTCCTCCTCCACCCTGCCGCTTCCTCTCACATGTCATAACATCCCCCCCCTCCCCGGTTAACCAGGGCTAAAAGATAAGTGGTGTGTGAGCCACTGCAACAAAACAAGCCCTATGGGTACTCAGCCTGGTGCTGTAATAAACTTGGGGGGGGGAGGGGACCATTGTTTAGGGTGTCTTTTTTTTTTTTAACATATAGATTACTTTTTTTTCCTGTGACCAGAAAGCCAGAGTAAGCAGGACTTTTGTGAGGGAGGGGGGGGGGGGGGGAAGTTTCCTCGCCACTGCTTCTCTGTTTCATACCGTTAAACCTCAGAGGAGCTTTTCAATCATTCACACAGACGTGGCCGTAAGGGACGATCAGCTCCCAGTGGGGAGCAAAGAACTGGCTTGTTTTCCGTAGAGCTAATTCTAACTTCGCTCCTCCGTCATGCAGGTACACTTATTACCATTTTATTTGCTTTATTGCTTAAACCCTGTCGTTGATTGGAACAATATTGGCTTCTCTCTCTTATTTTTTTTTTTTTTTTTAACTTGTAATAGTCTTGCAAGTGGCTTGTGCTACAATTGTCTGTGCCTGTTTTGGGGTCAGCTATGGAAGAACAGCTGGCTTTTGGGAAGGTAATGGGTAATAACCAATATTGAAGAAACCACAATGAGTGGTGGGTTTTTTGAAAGCTCACAGTAGACCTAGGGGTAAAATACCCCTAAATAGCTTAGCTGTTTCAGGCAAATTTCTCTGTAATAATCTTTTTTCACGGTGAGGATGTAGTAGTTTTCCAGAGTTAGGACGGATGGGAAGCTACGCTCTGAGAGCACTGAATGAAAGAAATATTATTAGTGGAAACAGGTGTTTTGTATAATCTTGATTAGTTTCTTTTCTGGCAGCTCATCAGTAATTTTGGAATAGCAAAGCATCATCAGCAAAAGAGCCTGCCAGCTTCAGCAGGTCAGGAGTAAACTGTCGTGGTGCAGTGTGAGACAGCGCAGGGAAACAGATATAAATGTAGGGATCTATGCCTACTTTCTTGTAATTTAGCAAAATATCTGTGGGAATGAAAAAAAAAAAAAGTAAGTTTAATGAACTTAAACTTCACTTTAAAATTTGTTTATTAGACCAAACCATAAAGTTCTTTTCATCGCCTGGTGAGGGTTTCTCTGGCTTACCACATGGGGTGGATTATGCAGCACCTCGGTTCATTACCCGTGCCTGTGTCTGGCAGGCAGGGAAGGAAGTGCAGCACTAAGCTTCTCGCAGAGGATGAAATACGGTCTGGATTTTAGACACCCAAAATTTGGGAGCGTGTTTGTAGCAATGGTGTCATCAGAGACTTGTGTATGGCTGTGGACGGGTGGCTTGCAGGTATTTTAGATGGAAGCTGCATATTTTCAGCTGGGACATTGGGGCTCGCCTGGAGGCACACAGGGGGCAGAGAAAAGGTGATACCCTGGGCTCTCCCTCAGCCAGACTGGGCGACCAAACAGACATCCCCGAGGGACATCAGGAAGAAAGCTGTATTTCTGCTCCAAAGGGAACTGCAGTATCAGCTTGGTTTCTTAGGCAAGCAATTCCTTTTTGGCTAGTTAGACCTTTTATTGACTTTCTTTACAGCAAGCCACGTGTTCCCCATCGCGTTTAGTGGCAGTGGGTGGCGAGAGCTGGGCACCGGCTGAGCCTTGGGTGCCTGAGGCAGCTTCAGCCCTGCGCCGTGCCTTGCTTTCTCCAGAGCCCTGCTGCCACCCCAGGTGGGATATCATCATCATCATCAACAACCACCTGCTGGAAATGGACTTCCAGCAGCTCTCTTTTGCTCTGGGAAGCTGCCCTTGCCACCCATGGGCTGCCTGGAGCAGCAGGGTGGCAGCCACAGCCCCATCCCTCCCTTCAGCTCTGCCTCCTGCTGCGGTCTGGACGGCTGGACCTGCCCTTGCTTCTGTCCCTGGGCTTTGGGGGGCGGGAGAACTCAACCCTGAGGGTGCTGCTGAGAAACCCCTGCGTGACTTTTTGCGTTCCCAGTCACAAGCTCCTGAGACAAAGTGTGCAAGGTAGAAACAAAAGCTGCCTCTGCTTTTGCTTTCTTCTGAAGAAATTGGCAGGAAATTAAAAGGAAACTCAAACATCCATGGGCCAGCTTCTGTGAAGCACAGCATCCTGTCAGACAGGACGCGTCTGGCTTCAGTTGGTGTCTTTCCCCAGCTGAGAACTGGAGGAGGGAGCCACTGCCTGGGAACAGAGCTTTGCACCGTGACCCACCAAATCAAAGAGTTTATTTTCAACTTTCTTGATGTTTTATGCTAACTCGTGCACGATTTACATATTACTTTAGATTTGTCATTACTGTCATGGATTTCTTTCTAAATGCATAGCAACCGGCTGTTAAGTCTGTGGAAGCAAGAAAGAACATAGTGTTAGTATCCTTTCCATGATATTATTATCTTTTATGCAGACAGAGGACATCTGTGGTTGAGACTTACGTGGCAGCAAATTCTGACCCATAGATGGAGCAATGTTGTCCCAGCACACATTTAACTGCAGACAAAACCTGCCCTAGTATGTGCAATTCATCCCAAGAACCAGGAAAGCCTCTGTACCGCTGCTTGGAAGTAACCTAACATTTCCCCTACCATAATAAAATTTTATTTGGCTGCCTTGGTTTAGGTGCTTTTTTAAATGAGCGAATTTCCTGTTTATTGAATTTTTGTCTGACTAATGGAGGACAGCTCTACAGCTGAGTTTCAGGACTTTCCCAAGGTCAGCCAGCCATGTGTTTTGAAAGCTGGGATTTCTCTAGTGGATGGAATTCTGAACTGAAGGCATCTAAAATCAATAAACTGGAAAACATGGTGAAATAAGGTCAAGACCTAAGACAAGGGTGTTCTCTTCAATGATCTTTGCAGTGTTAACATGGCACAAGTGTCTTTTACTGTGATTGTCTCGCTTCTGCCTGGACTTTGCTGCACGCCGGTCCGCACCGTCGAGCAGAGGGTACGCGCGCAGGCTGTGTAGGATTGTGCAAATCGCTGCTGAGGCTTCCTGCAGGTGTTGAGCCTGATCCTGCCGTGCAACCGCAGCACAGCTGATCTGCACATGGGCTGCCGGTGTGTCTGGGATTTCTGGGCTGGTGAGCCCAGTTAGATCTGCTGTCCAGTAGATGCGCCTGGTTTGCCATGTCCGAGGAGCGGATAAATTTTCAAAATCTGCCTGGGCAACGTTTTTGAGTGGAAAAACACATTTGGGAAGCCTGGATGGATGGCAACCTTAACTTTTGATAGGTTATCTATTACTACACATGAATTGATAGACTAGAAAAACAGGGTCCTGGGTAGACTGTGGTTTGAAAAATCATCTTTTTTCTGGGTTAGTCTTGACTGTAATAAAGCACATTTTCCATCTTGTTCCTGTACTAAAGAGTTGAGTGGAGATGCTGCCTTGGGACAGCCCTGCAGTCCCTGCTAGAAAGTGATTTTGCTTTACAGGTGGTTGAAGTGATTCTTGTTTGCAGAAGGCAAGAAGACTGAAACAGAAGTCCACCAGAGCTGTGGCTGCAGCACAGGCTCCTCTGTTTGACAGCAGAAAATCAAACTCATGTGGGCTCAGAATGAGAGATTTTGGCCCAGGTTGGTCGCCCAAGTTAGGAGGGAAAATGTCTTCAGCATGAATCACAAGGAAAACTGACACTTACCCCTTTAGACCTCCACTGAGGCTCCTCACCAGTGCTGAGAAACTGCACTAAGTCCCTACCTAAACCAGAATATCATAACAAGAAAAATATTTTGAGGGAAGAACACGCACTATTTACCTCATCTATGTACACACAGTATCCTTTACAGGTGACATATGACGTTGCCCTTTGCTATGGGGAAACGGCCTTCTGCTCCTTGTTTACACGCTGTGACATCAATGGTGCGTGTATTTCTTAGCCGTGCGTTCCTACTGCAAGGTGCTAATGAACTAATGAGATATGTAAGCTTCTGAGAAAACATGACTAACCAGGGCAGTGAGCACGTTGAGAGGAATGTCCACAAACACAAGGTGTACGTACAGGGAAACTGTTTACTTGTACAGAAGTCGGATCCGCTTAGCCACCTTTGTAACACTTGCTGGGTTTGGGGTTTCTTTTCCTCTGTACTGATTTCAGCTGCTTTATATGCGCAGTGTGAAAGGACCTACTTAGTAGTAACCCACTTTTTTTTTTTTTTTTTTTAAATATCAGACAACCTCAGAGGAAAAAAGCAAAATTGAGGGCATTCTTTGGATCAAAGGAGCAAGCCCCAAAAGATATATGTTAAATAAATAGTCTGAGTTTCCCTCTAATATGAAGAATTATACATGCCCCCTTTTGAAGTTCAGGCTGATCCCAGAACGTCAGTCTTGGAGACCAATGTCTGGGAAGAATGTAGCAATACAAGTATAGCAAAGAGGGAAGAAACACTGACTCCTCTGTACAGGTTTCTAGAGCAAAAACGTGTCATGGACCATTTCCAACCTGCTGACGTGTGGTCTGCTAAACCGTTAAAGCAAACACAGATATTGATCCCGGACGGTTTCTAGGAGTGGGAGAGTTACGAAGATTTTACCTCTGGTTTTCTCGATGCTATTCCAAAAGCGAGCCGAGCATTCTGTGGGCTGGCTTGGGGTTTGCCTGCTGTGTGGAAATACTGCTGGGGTACAGAGGTGGCGTTCGCACAATCTGCAGCAGGATGCTAATTACACTCATTGGAGGATGAGGAGCGTTTGACATCCATACAGCAAATACTCACTTGTGTTAAGCAACTGGGTTGTAAACTACCATTTTTATTTCCAGTTTAAGAAATGCCACAAATGTTACATGGCTCCAGAAACGTGTTGCAAAACTGAATGCTTGTTACTAGTAGTTTGCGCTCTGCCACTTCACCTGGAGGCTGACCCTTGTCCTGCGCTGCTGCTGAGGAGATGGACTGAAGGGAGATGTTTATTCTGATCTCATACCCGCTGAACCATGGGCTGCTCCCAGAGCTGGCACGCTCCTCGCTCGTGGTTAAGAGGGACCGCGTGCCTGGCAGAGCGGCTACGTGCAACTCTGCAGGGAAGGCAAAGCTCCGCTTTCTGGGCTTGACTGATTTATTTACGTATGTATTTCGTTAGTTAGCTAAAGCCTACATCCCCTGTAGCACGCACCCCGGTAGGTGCCCCAGGGGCTGAGCAGAGCCGGCACAGCGATGCTGTACAGGCTGTCCCTTTCTGTGCAGCAGACCAGCCACAGCCACACAGTGGAACAACTCTTTGCCTTGGCCTCTTCTGAGCTTCACGTGGCTTCCACGAGATGCATCGTCTGTTTGGGGGTTTTTTCCTTCCATCTGTTGCATGTGTGACCTGGAGCTACAGCTGCAGGGAGATTTTCTGAGGGGGAAGAGGAGGTAGGATGCCTTCTTGGAGAATAAGCTAACGTAGAAGGAGACAACCGGCAGAATCTCGCCCATGCTGTCTCCAGGGCGCAGTCCTGGAGCAAACTATGTCCACGCTTCACCCAAAGGAGCTAGTTTGTCTCAGAATTGAGCTCACATCACGAGCGCTCTTACCAATACTGGGACTTGGATGTGAGGGTAAACTGTGGGGCCACATTGTTTGACCATAGAGAGGTGGGGACTAGTTACGTCAGGGATGAGATCGGCGGTGATCACTTTACACCTGAAGCTATAAGGGATGGCACAGGCTGTTGGGAGGACGTATCTGCAAGCACGCACAAGTCTCTGCCCGAGCTTTGCAGCCCGGATTTTTCCAAGCTGAGAGCGCTCAACCTGTCTGCCTGGTACCCCCTCTGCTGCCTGACGCCGTGTGTGGGCTTTGCTGGGCGGATCGCAGGCAGTTGTGCTGGAGGTTTCCTTTCAGCTGCCTTGCGGCCCCTTTGTTGGACGGCCCAGCAGCCCCATGCCCCACGGCGTCGCAGCTCGGACTGCAGACCTTGCGTCAGAAAGGATGGACCAGAGACGGCTGAAAGCTGGGCAGCAAAATGCCCCTCTCCGTCCGCATTTGTGCTGTTGTTATTCAAATGCTGTTCTCAGTACGAGGGCCCAGATACAAGAGAAAAATCTCACGGTTACAATTAAAAAGGGCGTTGGAAGCATGGAAGTCTGTTTTAACAGAAAAACCCTGAAAGACTGAGCAGGGTCCCTGGTTTTGCTTTGACATTGGGCAGTGGCTCACCTGGTTCTGCGTGACAGGGACAGTGTTCCCGGAGGCCTGATGCCGAGGGTATCCCAGCACAGCAGGTCCAGTGCATCTTTTCCTGGTGCTGGCTCCAAACAGGAGAGCAGCGGGGAGACACGCGACTGTGATGAGCCCAGATGCTTAGTTGGCGGTGGAGGTCTAACGTGTTAGCTTTTTGACCTTGCCGACTCTTACAGTGAGACCTCAACCCAACAAGTGCACACGTTGAGGCAACAGGATTCTTTTCTGGTCTTATCTGAATTTTCAGATCCCTTCAAAGTAGCTCAGTTGCAGATGCAAGCCACATGCTCAAAAGCAGCGAGCAAAGCTGTTTCAGTTATCAAGTTTATTGGTATAACCTAAACCCGAGGCTGATTAGCTGTAATTCCACAATACTCGCCCAGGCTGTGTTCTGAAAAGACGAGTTTTCGGGAACAAATGCATTTTGTTTCTTATTTTTGCAGTGGTCTGAGATACCAAGATAAGCACACCTCGCTATTTCTAGATGTATAATAAGGAAGGTTTCAGGCTAAATGTTGTTAATACTGGCCGCTAGTTGGCATTATTGATACATCCCGGTAAATGGAGGTGATGCAATGATAACCCAGGAGGGCAGCGCTGGGGGAGCTGAGGCATCCTCCCCTGTGCTGGCCTCACAAAAAAGGACAGCTCTGGAGGCTGATGGGTTGCCCTGTGCTACAGCGCAGCCAAAGGAGGCTGAAGCCGCCTGGACACCACAGCCCTGCAGCACCTTCCTGGCTGATCCCGCTTTTCCCCGGTTTGCTGCTGTCTGTACGGGCTGTCCTGGCTTTCCCGTCAGGAGAAGAGGTGACAAGCACTTTTGGTCACCGCCCTGCCCAGGAGGAACTTTCTTAGGCTGAAGGCACCTCACGGGGTCTGGGTCACCACAGATGTTACGTAGTGTTTGGGCCAAAACCCAAATACTCAAGGTCTGCAGCATTAATAATTACAATTTGTAGATGTAGCAATAATTTACCAGTAGCTTGCATGGAAGCGCTTTGAGAGCACGAGGCTGCTGGGAGCCAGCTCATCTTGTGCAACCGATGGGTGTGTGTATTTATGAAAGAGCCTTTTGTTACAGAGCTCGGTGGAGTTAGACTTGTCTTAATCTGCTTTGACTGAGAGTAGATTTGTGCCAGAAGACCTGAGAAATAAGATGTCGCTGATGAAACAAGTGTGAGTTGAAGTATCAGAGTGTCTCCCGAGGTGGATTTTGCTTGGTAAAAGGGGAGGAAGTCAGCAGTTCAGCCTTCAGGAGACTAGGAACTTTGGAATAGAAGAGAAAAAGAAATTCCACACCCTCATTAAGACAAAAACCTCATTAAATTGTTTTATGGGATAGTTTTCATCCATACGTAGAGACTAATGTTCAATTAAATCCATTCCAAAATCATTACTGAACAGCAAGGATAAAGGTGCTGTCTGTCCCTGCCTGTGTGTGGTTTAGGGACCTTCCATGACACAGTCGGACTACAATGAGAGAAATCCACTTCCGGTTTGAAATCCACTTTTTATCTCGACATTTTTAAGGGAATTGCAGGCAACTATGATACCAAATCTGATTTTTGGGATTATAGACTTCTCAGATTCACATCACCATTTGCTTGTTAAAAGGCAAGATCTATTTGCTGCAGTAATTTGAGACCCTCCTGGCTAGATTAAACCCAGTGGCATTCTGGGCTACCTGGCAGGGCTGCGAATGCAAAGGTTAATCAGTCGGATGCGCTTTCAGAAAGTTGGGTTGTGGGTCCTCCCGTCAGCCATGGAGCGTGCAAAGAGGGTCTGGGAGCTGAAGGATCTCTGAGCAGCAAGCGCTTTTCAATGAGGAAATACTTAAAAGCGTCTACCTAAGGCTGAGGTATCGTAACTGAGATCTAAGGCTCGAAGAACGACAGAGAACCATCTCCTTGTGCGTTTAAAACCTGCAGCCTGATTTCCCAAATCCTCACTTGCATAAAGAGGTTCGTTGAATGAGGGAGAAGGTACGCTTGGGAGATAGCTGCTGATTAGGGAGCAAGTGAGTTTTTACCTTTATTAGACTGTGCTATTTCTGGCACTACTTGGCATCCAATTTAATTTTACGGGTTACGTTTGCAAATTTTACTGTGACTGCATAAATTTAATCTATGGTGTAAACCAACAGTCTTTGGAGTAGAAAACTGCTAATTCCCAGTGAAACCCTTCCTTCACCTGACAGTGGAAGAAATATTTGAATAATATAAAGTAATTCCCTCCTGCCTTCTCATGGGCTGATTAATATAATTTCATGTTGCACCTGTCCTGTGTTTTCTAATACAATCAAAACATGTATAATAATCTAAATTGTAGATCTCCAATTTGCATAATATACTTTAGAAATACTGTGTTGTTTTACCACGTATGTTTGGGGGCAGCCATGGTCCTAAAAACATCCTAATCGCAACCTCGTGGACAAAAACGCACACTCGTATTTTAGAAGATGGAGACCTCAGTGGAAATGGGGAAAGCAGAAATATTTGTTTGAAAAGTAGAAATCTGAGAAGCCTCCCCTGTGAATATTGGTAGTAACTCAGGAGTGATGTTAACAGTAAGCGCAGGCACACGGTTTCGCCCGCTTTGCATTTCGATGTTGCGTTGCTTGCCCGCTTCTCCCTGCTGGCCTTGACCGAGAGGCTTTGCCGCCGCAATGTGGTGCAACGCAAAAAACCCAAAATAACTTCTGTGTTGGCTCCCTGCCTACTACACGCTCCGATAACAGAGGAAGAGAGATGACTCCTCTCTGTCGTGAGTAATCGCTCACATTCCCCTTCTCTCTGGATGCTGCCCACTTGACACACATGACCAAAAAAATTCCTGTCCTCCAAAACCAGCCTCTCCGGAGCTGAGGCCTGGCAGGAGGGAGGCAAATGCTCCCGCGCCATTGCGCTTAGGGCGAGGGGTAAGTGTGCATGGGCACACGAACCTGCATCAGCAGCGGCGGGGGGCTGAGGGTGACGCTTGCTGTTTCCAGCTCTACAGCTGCACAAGAGGGTGGAAATTTGGGGTTGCACGCATTGTGAGCAGGGGCCGAAAAACCTGTGGGAGGCTTCCAGGGACAGCTTTGAAGGATAGGGTGCAAGGCGGCATCCCATCCCCATTGTCCCCATCCCACCCCATCATCCCTATCCCACCGCAACCCCTTCCCCATCATCCCCATTGCCCCCATCCCCATCATACC
>NW_009649982.1:2157178-2201968 GCF_000708025.1 Charadrius vociferus
TCGGGCTCCAGGAGCGCGTCGGCGGCTCCCGCTGCCCGGCGGCGCCCGGGGTGTTTCCCGCGGGGGGGGTGTTCCCGGGCGAGGAGCCCCGCGACTGTGAGATTGGGGGGGGGAAGCTTCGCCTAGGCTCTTCCCGGCGAAACCGGGGAGTTAGGTGGTTTTCCAGAAGCTTTCTCGGTTTTGTTTGTTGTTTTTTTTTTCTTGCTTTCTTTATTTTTTCTAAGCTACTGACTCCGTTTTCGCTTAAATTCGGGTTTTGTTTTCGTTTCCCAACAGTTGAACAACACATGGCGGGGGGAAAGCAGCACCGAGGACCTTTCCAGGGGGTCCGTGTGAAGAACTCGGTGAAGGAGCTCCTCCTGCACTTCAGGAGCAGCAAGCAGATGTCCTCGGGCTCCGCCACGGAGGAAGGGAAGGTAACCAGCATTTTTCAGCACTGACATAAGTGCCGAATTATTCTAATTTAATGGTGACTGAAGCTGGCAGGAAAAAAAAGGCACGCGATAACGCTAGAAACGAGCTTGCTGCCTTATCTGATGTGGATGGAGTCAGTGTTTTTCCTTTTCAATACGTAATGGAAGAACAGAGCTGGGAAGAAATTAGGGAGAAGGTTTACTGCGGGAGGAGGCACCTAAAAATGATCTTACTAAGCTTTATTTTCGAAGGGGAGTTTGGATAAAGATAAGTTTGTGTTATGAAACCACAGAAACTCCCTGTTAAACTCGAATGAGGTCATTCATTGTAAAAGTTGGGGATTCTTCTCAGAATAGAAGTTTGTCATGCTATTGTGGCTCTCTGCGCAGGGCACACCGTATAAAGGCAGACCCTCCTGTCTGAAAAGATGGAAACAAAAAAAAAGGAAGAAATTCTGGGAAGATTAGAGGGGATTGGTGGTTTTTTTATTTTCTTTTTGTTTTTAGAATAGGCTTTCTGAGCGTGTGTTTGTGAGCTTCCTGGATAAATGCTGTCACGGGCATAATTTTTGTATAGAACAGTTCACAGTATTGAAGAAGTATAAAATTGCCTGGCTTATTTATGTTTAAAAAAAAAATAATCCTCAAACCTCAGTAAGGAACAGCGTCTTTCCAAAAAAAAACTAGATTTTCTTGAGTTTTGTGGTATTGTAACAAATAGCTTAAAAAGCCTTAAGAAAAATGGTGGTTTTCATTTAAGTTCCATGAAAGTCTCCATTTTCTAACCTTAATTATAAGCAATTAAATTAGGGTTAGACAATCATGTACTAGAATTATGCTAAGGTATATTCTATGTTTATAGAAGCAAGTCTCTGCTTCTTTCTTCTTTCTTCTTGGTTTTGGTTTTTTTGTTGTTTTTTTTTTTTTCCCCCCTGAAATAACATCATAATAATGGAATAATCTGGATTTTTCTCAAAAGGCTCAAGGAGGATTGGTGAACTACGAGCAATACACAGGTAAAAAAAATCCCTTTCTTTTAAGTACCCTTCAATAAGATTTGAAAAGACGATTGTAAGAGTAACCTCCAAATGGATTCTAAATTTATTTTCTTTTCAGCAGAGCTGAAGAGCATACTAGGTCACAGTGGCAAAAGAAAGGCTCCCGAGCTCCTTTCTGATGGACCTTCTTTCAAACGCCAAGCTAATGTTCACTCACACCTCCTGGTAAGCTTGCAGTAGTTTTTTCTGTGCCTTATTTTTCAGTTTGCTTTGTGTGATCAGCAGCTGCCAGATACAATTATACCTCTAACTCTTCGGGGCTTGTTTTGATTTTTCTTTTTTTTTTCCTTCTTTTTTCCCCTGGCAGACACCACCCCAGACACCGACTTCGATGGATAACATGGAGGAGACGCATAAAACTGACCCAAAGCACGACAGCAGTTCTGATCTGCTTCAGAACATTATAAACATCAAGAACGAGTCGAGCCCTGTCTCTCTGAACACGGTGCAGGTCAGCTGGTTGCACACTGTCTCCAGTCACAGCTCTCCTGGGGAGCAGTACCAGGACAGCCCGGGAACACAGGCTTTCTCCCCGTCCCAGAAGTACCAAGCGTTCCAAGATCACACGTCCCAGCACATGCTTGATCCGCCACAGCATTACCAGTTCCCTCCGTCGCAGAACCAGGATTTGTCACAGAGCTATCCTTCGGATGCCTCCCTGGAGTACAGGCCGTTTGCTTCCAGTGGCCAGTCTCCTGGCTACCAGCAGAATACCTTTGAGAGCCACGAACTGCAGTACTGCCCGTCGCAGAGCTTCTCCTCCCTCCTGAACGACTCCGAAGGCTCAGAGGCCATCTCTGCTCCCCTCCAGCCGCTGACCAGTGCCCACCAGCAGGCTGATGTTGGCTCCCATGCTCCGAACTTCAGCTTGTTTTCCAATAACATCTGTGGCAGTCTGGAGCGCAGTGTCTCTTTGGCTACTTTAAATGTCCCCCTCCCAGACCAAAACATTGCCAGAAGCACGACGCAGCTGGGCAAGTCGTTTTTTCAGTGGCAAGTGGAGCAGGAGGAAAACAAACTGGCTAACATCTCTCAAGAGCAGTTCCTTGCCAAAGACTCGGATGGAGACACGTGAGTGCTGTCTCTTTATCTCTGCGTTTCTGATGTGGACAGTTGAGGAGTATTTCTGTTGGGGTTTTGGTGGGCCGTGGGGTTGTCATGCACGCTGCTCATTAGCAGCGTTTGTGTGTCACGAGTGCGGTAGTTTCGGTAATCAGATGGAGCCTGTGGTCTTGCTGAGGGGCTGCGATGCACAGAGTTGCAGCAGACTGAGTAGATAAGGTGTTTTTTTAATTTCAGGAACTTATTGTTAGACCTTTATCTAGTGAATGGGGAGAAAGAGATTGTAATTTAGATGCTTTAAATTGCCCTGGGAAGAAGGTGCCTGTGTTCTTAGTCACCCGGAGAAGGTGTGAAGCCGGCAGCATAACGCCGCTCCCATACGTATGGATCCCTGTAATGACTTGAGCCCCAGCTTGCATGGTGCTGTAACTCTGTGTTTCCCCTCTTTCCTGCAGCTTCCTTCACATTGCGGTTGCCCAGGGCCGACGGGCGCTCTCCTACGTTCTTGCAAGGAAGATGGCTGCCCTGCACATGCTGGACATTAAAGAGCACAATGGCCAGGTGAGGGTCTCGAAATCCTTGCACCTGCTTTGCGCACCTGAGTGCTTCTGCATGTCTGGACCTTGAGGAAGATGTGGTGGAATGCTTATTTAATATTAACCCCAAGATTTAGCCTGCATACTAATATTAACCTTGAGCTATTAATACTTCTTGGGATCACCTTGAGCTGGTAAAACTATGTGCTCCGCTTCATTTGTCCTGGCTTCCTGGTATTCATAATCACTGCTTAAATAATACCAGGTAGCCAGGCTTTTTATTTGTTTTAGTCGCTCTTTCCTGTTAGAGATCAGATGACTAATAGTTTAAATTTTCTCCTCCGTGTTTGCAGAGCGCTTTCCAGGTCGCTGTGGCTGCCAACCAGCATCTCATCGTGCAGGATTTGGTTAGCTTGGGGGCTCAAGTCAACACCACAGACTGCTGGGGGAGAACACCGTTGCATGTTTGCGCTGAGAAGGGGCATGCCCAGGTCCTTCAGGTAAGAACCCGGCAGGCGTAGCTCTGCCCCGGCCGTTGATGCTTGCGCTTGGTGTTAATTGTCTTGGGAAGCTCTGGAAGAGCCACTCCTCCCTTTATCTTTCTCTCTGCGTGGCCTTGGGAGTATGTCTCAGGGCTCTACAGTAATGGCTTAAAGTGAGACTGAATTTCACATCAAGGTTCTCACCAGCATTTTAGAGTAATTTGGTGGAATCCTCTAGCCTACGAAAACAATTAAATATTAAGCGTCTTCTTAATGCCATTATTTATTGCAACTTTGTTGCAGTAAGCGTATACAAGCTTGAGTAAGCCATATGTGGTTTGGATAAGACCTAAATGCGTACCTGTTCCCACTTTTGTAGGCAATCCAAAAGGGAGCCATGGGAAGCAATCAGTATGTGGACCTTGAGGCAACAAACTATGATGGTGAGTAGTCAAGAGTTGATAATTTACAGAGTTACTGGATGTTACGGTGTTTTATGGCTGCTGATGTAGAGGTTATCCTGGGTTGAAAAGCAATAAAATGGAGTATATCTTTGCCAGGTTAAAATTTACAATTACAATTGAAATTACATTACAATTGGCATATCTGTCAGATAAAAACATGGTTAGTCTATGCCTGTCAGGACCTCTTCCCTCTTATGTGCGATTGCTGTGTTTGGCATGGAGAGTGTAGGTGCGAATAGGCTGGGGTTAAAATGCCTGAGTACCAGCGATACGTTGGTGGGTCCAGAAGGCAGAATCTCTGACACCAGAGAGCTGTTTTAATTGAACCCCTTTCCGTATAGTAGCTCTTTCTAAATTGCATTTTGTAAAAGAAACAAGCAAAAGAGTATCAGAAATTGATCCTTTTATTATCTGCTGGCTGAGAGCTCACAGTTGATTGCTACTTAACTCCCCAAATCCCGAGCCATTCAAGGGTGTCACTTACAAATGTGGAATGGTCCCTGGACTTGACAGGGAGAGAAGCTCCTTTATCCATCCTTCAAACCATGCAGCCAATCAATACTTTTGTTGCATTTGTTCATTAATGATAATTTATTTTTTTTTCTTCTAATGTTAAGGTTTGACAGCATTGCACTGTGCTGTTCTGGCCCATAATGCTGTGCTGCATGAGCTGCAAAACAGTCAGCCACCTCACTCCCCTGAGGTCCAGGAGCTTCTGCTGAGGAACAAGAGCCTGGTAGAAACCATCAAGACTCTAATACAAATGGGAGCATCTGTTGAAGCAAAAGTAAGTACAGGGGCTTTGTGTGAAGTGCCAAATCCAGGGAAGATGTGGAAGCAGAACTTGTCTCTTTCTCCCACGCCACATCTCAGCTTTATTACAAAGGAAGTAGACTAATTTGAAAGCTTCCCCACAGCTTAATTTACCCAAGTGGAATGAGAATGTTGCGTTTATTCAGAACAAGGTATTATCAATGCAAATGAACCATGGGGGGAAAAAAGGAGGTGACAGTCTAATTTCTGTATTAAGAATGATGCAGCTGGTTCAGTCTTAAAAGAAAGAATATGTTTGGAGCGCTCTGAGGTGTCTGTAGTAATAGGGTGCTGATGGTACTTTCTTCTTGAACTGCAAATTTTAATTAATGAAACTGGACAGCTTCCCTGTCCGGTTTAGGTCTGTGCTGGGCCGAATCATTACTTGGTGTAACATTTGATATTTTGGCTATGTAAGTTTACTGCCAAGTGAGATCTGGTCTATTGTTTGTTAGGTGCTCATATTAAAATACATATTCAGATTGACTGTCAGTGAATTGTAGTGTAAATACGTTTGTTCAACACTCTGCAGTTACTCTGCTTTCTGTCTTATTTGTCTGCATGTTCACCCTGGGTAAGGTGAAGCACCTGCAGGGAAGGCTAACAGTTTCTTTTTTGATAGGATCGCAAAAGTGGTCGCTCTGCTTTACATTTGGCAGCAGAAGAAGCGAACCTGGAGCTCATTCGTCTCTTTTTGGAGCTGCCCAACTGCCTCTCTTTTGTTAACGCAAAGGTACGATGATTTTTCCTGAACGCAGATATAATCTGGGATGCGCACGTGTGTGGCACTGCGAGTGTCTGGAGACGCGTGTCCCTGCCTTTCCTCATGGAGTTACTTTTGTCTTCTCCAGGCGTACAATGGCAACACAGCGCTCCACGTGGCTGCCAGCCTGCAGTATCGGGTCAGCCAGTTGGATGCTGTGCGCCTGCTAATGCGAAAGGGAGCGGATCCCAGTGCCAGGAACTTGGAGAATGAACAGCCAGTTCACCTGGTTCCCGATGGCCTTGTAGGAGAACAGGTAAGAAAACCAAACGACCCTCTCCCCTGCTCCCATCTGTCCCCATCCACACAAAAGCCTTATTATTCCTCTCCAAAAGTTTCTTTTGGGTTTTGCGTTACGGCTTGTAAGGAAAAGATTTAGCAATTGCCATTTTATTCAGGGGTCTTTGGTTTTAATGTCAGGATCAGGCAGAATATACAAAGATGTGAAATTATAGGTTTCACTTGTAGCTTTTGTTTTTTCCATCCCAAAAGCTTTTTCCTCTCAAGCTAGGTTTTTCTTTGTAACCTTGCAACATACTGGAGTTAATATCCCTTCTCATGTTCACTTCAGTATGGCCTGAGATCATGCTTTTGTTATAATTAGTAATGGCAGTTCTTTGGCCTGAATAACAGATGAAGAAAATCCCATTTTCCTTGGAGCTGTAGATCACGAAAAAGGTGGCTTTTGACCTAAGAAGCTAATAGCTTAAGCAACTGAGTAATTCTGTTGCCTTTCATTGGTTCAAATGCTGTAAAATTGGATCGGTTCTGGTGTAACTGAACTTGGAACCTAGGCTGAGATAAATGAGGAATGCAGAACTGGGTCTAGGGTGTGGTGGGGTTTTGTTTTGTTGTTTTTTTCAGATTATGACTCACTTCAGGATGATGATTACTAATGTTTTGTCTTTTTCTGTTCTCCAGATAAGACGTATCCTAAAAGGGAAGGCGATTCAGCAGAGAGTGTCGCCGTTTTAAGCTCCATGTTTCTTGGAGTTCAGCAACTCACACTCACTGTCAGTCAGGCAGTCCTAATGTATCTGTAAATAGACCATTTGCCCAGTGTGGGCAAATGTTAGTTGTTTCTGTGAAACAAAAGTATTCTGTTCACTATCATATAGTGGGTTATATAAGAGTCCAAAAAAAAAACCAACCCAACCAAAAACCAAACCAACCAACCAAAACCCAACAATCAAATTCCTCTGAGCAGATGGGAATGTTACATTCCCAAATATGTGGAACATTTGCCTGGATACCTGGATTTCATAGCTATGGCAAGACTGATCTTATTTAAGCAGCCATACAGATAACTTCTGGACAAGGACAATTCTACAGGAAACCTTATTTAGAGAGGGCTGATACATGTCAACACTGCGGAGTTTTGGGTTTTTTTTGTTCTGTTTTTAAAAACACTCAAGTGCAAGAGAAATCAAATATTTTTGAAGTTGAACATTTATTTATGTAACTCCGTAGCTTTCTTCCAGTATCTTGTGCAGGATTGTATATAGTCACTAGCATTGTTGTACAGTTGTGTAGTTCTAAGAATCTATTGATTGCTTGGGGAATGAACTGAAGAAAAAAGTTCCTTGATCTTGAACTTGCAAGTTGCATATAGAGTTTTAATACTATACTGGTGCAAATCAGGTGAAGTCTGTTATTTTGAAAGACTGAAGACCAAAAGTAAAGTTAAGATAGATGGTCCCTAGCACTGATTTGTGCATGCTTTTAGAGTTGTTAATAAAACATGGAAAGCCATGCTTCTTCAGGGGACTGTATCAGTTTTTCTCGTACCCAATAGAGGTTTTTCTTTTGATGGGACAACAGATTGAGGGAGAAAGATTATGACTTTTATAATGTATATAACTTTGTTGTACTTCAAGGAATATGGTCCTGCTTCATTGAAAATATTTAGCATGTACTTAACTGTTGATGCGTGCTGAAATCTCTCTATGTTAATTATAATACTTCAATATGTGTAAGCCCCACTAGTGTCAGTAGGACTTAAGCACATGCGTAAGTAGCTTGCTGAATTGGGCTCTAGTTAATTCTAGAGACTTAGTGTTTTTCACCTTCTAAGCAGAGTTAGTCCATTTATGGTTTTACCTTATAGGTATAGTGGCTAGCCAAGTAATATTTGAAGTTAACTTTTTTCTATTAATAATTATGGGTATTAATGCAGAATGTATACTAATGATGCTGTATACTTGTGTTCTGTTGGAGGAAACTTCCTCCTCCTATCACTTTTGGAATGATCCGTGCTGGGCTGTAATCCAGTAATATGTTCTCTCTATGGTCTTTGCTCTTAAAACTGTTTTTTGCGTCACACACAATGCTCTGCCATTACTGTTTGTTTAGTCTGATTATGCTGTTTTGACAACGTATGTCTTGTAGACAAGCGAGTGGAAAAAAATCTGATATGTGGAGGCCTAGTTGCGATGTATTTCTTGAAGGGTCTCCTGTAACTTGTTTGAATAAACATGCTAATTAAGTTCCGGTGGTTACTGTCTGATGCAAATAATAACGATGAAATCAAGCTTGAGATGAAACTGATTTTTTGCGGTAATACTGTGAGACTGGAGAAAGTCCACCTGTTAAGGATGAAATGAAGTCTTTTCACCCTGCTGTTCATGCTTGCTCTTGTTTGATGTTGGTTTTGAAGCTGGTGCTTGGGTATTTTGGGTCATGCACCATCTGGTTGCATTGCCTGTGTGTTCAGTGGATGTGCCCCAAATAGAGCTAATAGTCAGCAGGTTGACTAAATTGCAGGTTGTTACCTGAACACTCTTCTCTGTATATTTGAAAGAACGATAGCAGTTCTGACAACATTGTGTTTTCCCCATGACTTCCTTGCCTTGGTCCTCAATTCGTACAGCTCGGGTACAAGCAGTCACCTTACACAGGTGAAAGTCTGTGTGAGCAAATGAGGGTATGCACATGGGGAAGGACTCTCCTTGCTTCACAAATAGAAAGCTGGGCTCTGAGCTGGCCATGGCCTTTCGGGGCAAGAAGTGTCGTCATGGACTGTCCCTGCTGTGCACTGAGCTGATGAGATGGCAACAGTCAGGAAAAGCAGATGAAGCATTAGGATCTGTAGGAAAGGGACTGAAGAAAACCAAGAGCATTTCTATGCTGCTGTATAAACCTGTTGTCTGCTCCTGCCTTACTGCTGTGTGTAGTTAGGGTGTCCTCTCGGATGAAAGTGTTTTAGGATTGGAAGAGGCTCGGAGGTGTGGAGGAGCTTCCTTGCAGGGAGAAACAGAGCAAACTGGGACTCTTCAGCTGCAAAGGCAATGGCTGATAGCAGGTATTGCAGGTGGGTAGAGTCATGTCAGGCCAGAGAAACTGGATTGGGATGAACTGCTCACTGTTGCTTCCAGCATGAGAGCTGGAGGCTGTTGATGAAGGTACCAAGCGCACAACAGATGCAATTCGTTGAGATGGTGGAAGAATTTGGTAGAAACAAGACATTGGTTGATGGGTGCATACTTAGAAGGAAGAACATTTTTGTGGAGATTTACTAAAGAGATTAACCATGTGCGGCAGCCCTCTCGGTGTTGAAGGGTGAAGAGCTGCACTGCAGGCTTGCCCTGCTCTCAACTCTTCCCTGGGGACTTGCTGGTGGCAACTCTTACAGACCTGATACCAGACTAGATTATACCCTTTACACAAATCATTGTGGTTGGGCTTTTAGTGGTTCATGGGTTCAATCTGGCTCCGCTGATACTTGTTGCAACATTTATGAGAAGAAAACGTAGGAAAATCATCTTGCAGCCAGTTGAGTGCTTCAGCGGAGTGCTCACAGATCCTTTGCTCTGCTGCTCTGTGCAAAAATTGTCCCTGGAAGTCTCAAAAATGGCTTTTGGTGCTGAGGTAAGGTGATGGACAGAGGAGGCTGTTTGTTGTTTAGCAGTTAAGAGTGGGAAATGATGATGCAGACTGGAAATGGAATTGAATTTCTAGTTAGGGTATGCAAAGATGAAAGGACCTCTTTATGTGAACAGCCTATGTTGTGTTGAAGATGCTGTTGTCTGCACCTCTTGCTGCAAGTGACCCTGCCTTAGGTCTTTTTTGTTGCTGTGTAGGTTTTTTTGTATGAGAAGACTGATAGCACTGTTTCAACTTCATTTCCATTTTCTTTATAAGAGATGATTACAGGGGAAAAAGAATTGCTGATGAGATAATCTGGCCCTTCAGATCAGCCTGATCTGACTGCCTGGCACTCCTTTCTGGGTGGTGTTGACCGAGTCATCTCACAAAGGGATAAAGTACCTTGGGCTTGCAAGGGTGGCAGAGCATAAGCGTGCGTTCAGTCAGTGCTTGAGCATGAAGTAGCTGCTGCTGGTGAGAGGCGTTTAGCAAGTGGCACGGCGCTTTCAGTGGCAATTGTGCCCTTCTGGAAGGGGAACTCCAAGTTAGAAGACTCCTGAGGGGAGGCTGAAGTGTATGAAGCTAATTTAATCTGCCTAGAGCCTAATCTCATTGTCTCAAGACCTCAGTAGGTAATTTCACAAGAAAGCATCCCTACTCTGAGTGTAACTGACTCATTTTCTCTCCTGTGATATTGGGAAGTTCTGGCGTATCTGACATGATACAACTAATTATTAGAAACAATCCCTTTTTACTGAAGGGCAAGTGACGCTAAATATTTAGCAGGCTAATAGCATTTACCTGAAAACTTATGGTGCTGGGAAAGTGCTGAATAGCTTTTATTGATGTGGATGCAGGCACAGCATTTATTTCTCTGGCTGGAGTAGAGGCAGAAGAGACTCTGGCTTGGGTCCGAGTTAGGGATATTAAGACACATGGAGCTTTGTTCCCAGGATGTTTCTGATTTGTTTGTCTAAGTAAGCCAAACCTCGGAAAAGGGTTGCTTTTTGATCTTTGTGGGCTACTCATCTGGCTGGAGTTGTGGAAGGTGGCAATCCATGATTTACAAGAAATGTGTTCTGCTTCTGGGGATGGAAAAAGTACATTTCCCACATTTATTGCTCATTTTATATTTTTATCAAAAAAAGAAAACATATCCAGGAAGCGTGTTCGTAGAGAGTTTGGGTGTGGTATAAGTGACAGCAAAGATACAACATGAACTGCTTGTTCTTCTTGCCTGACAGTTTGCTTATCTGGTTGCCTTTCTTGTAAAAATATACATGCTTTCCTATGTAAGGGAAGAGCTGAGGATGATTAAAGTACAGTGAACACGGGAAGATAAAGAACAGGTTCCTGCAACTGAGTATCTGCCAAAAATTGACCTGGTCTTTTCAGTGCATTCAAAACAAAATATTCTATTATCTATTACCTTTCTTGAGTGTTTGGTGGTGGTCTTGGCCTGAGGTACTGACGGCTTGGGAGTGTCATACAACTGATTCCTCATCAAGTTGGTTAAGTGTCATCCAGCCTCCAATAGTGCTGCCTTTCACTCTTCATTATTAGGACAAGGACCAGCATTGCTGGTGTAGACACTGGCCTGTGCCAGGGTTTAGAAAGGCAAGCTAGATATACCCTAGATGTCCAGGTACATTTTGAGCAGCATCCTACCTCCCTTCCCCTGGGGCTGCAGTGAGGGCTCACCTGGCAGCATTTTGCTATTTTGAGAGGAAGCCTTTCTTAGTATCTTTGAAGTTAATCTAGAAGATGAAATACTAATTTGAGAGGGGAAAGGTTTAGTTTGCTCAAGGGACGGACCACTGATATTTCTGCCTCTAAAGGAGGCAGAGCTAGCCCCTAAATGAAGTTGCTTGTGACAGGTGGCCTTGCTATCTGGGAATGCTCATCCGTACACAAAGCCTGTATGGGCAGCTGTTTCCTGGCAAAATTTCCCAAGTGTTGTTGGCTGATGGACCAGTGTCTAAACTTACAGTATTTCTTTAGATTAAGTCACTGTCAGCAAAAAAACTCAAGACAGCGCTAATGAAATTGGGAACCTCACTTGTGTGGAAAGGCTACACCAGAAGTTGTCTGTTTTCAAATAGTTGGATCTGGGGATTGGTTTCTCCTTCAGGGGCCTATCTTGGTCTTGCTGGAGAAAGGTAATATATCTTGGGCTGTGTTTGTTTAGTGTGTATTTGTTTTCAGCTCTCATGATTAAGAGGCTGACAATAAGTCTTTGTTTTACCTGGTAAACCTTACTCTTGGCTCTGAAAATGCGATCTAGGCTGTTTTGAAGAAGCAATTGCTGCACTAACCAACCTATACTTCACACGTGGTTTTCCTCTTAGTTTCTGGTGAAATTTCTCCCTTCACCTTTGCTTGTCAGAGAGCCTGAGGGAAAGATGACTAAGGTGGTGCTTTAGATTCAGGAGGGGGAGGAGACAATTGAAAGAAGCTGCCCATTGCTTCTGTAAATTTGTCTGGGCTGCGAGTCGGATTGTGAGTCTGTGTGAAATGTCTTCATGTGGATGCAGTGCAGAGATGCTTTTGCATAAGTAATGAAAGCTTGTAGCTCTTCTCAGATGGTCCAAGTCACATCTGTGACCTTTTGGTACCAAGGTAGGTCATGGTGCCAAATGCTGCCTGTTGGCTGGTTTTTAGGCCCCAAATAAAAGATCTCTTCAGCATTGCTGAACTCTTTCCATCAACTCAACCTGGGAGAAAGGTGGAAGTTCAGTACATGGCTCCTTGGAATGGCCTTCAGTCATTGCTTATGTGGCACTCAAGGCCTTTCTGGGAAGGCCCAGAGCTCCCCCGGAAGCTTCAAACTCAGGCTTGCCATAAAAGAGGACTGGGACTACATAAACACTGCTGTTTGTGGCCAGCCAATAAACCCTGTGGAGCTGAGAGGGTACATCTTGTTATTGTCCTCAGGCAGACCACAGGTCCTTGCCCAAGGACTTTCACTCCACTAAAAACAGCCCAGTAAGTGATGCCAATAAATTTGGGGTTTCCGTAAGAAGAATTGGAAATTTGAGGTCACAGCAACGAATGTTCTTGAGATGCTTATGGTGCTACCTGTGACCTTGTCCTTTGCACTGCGCTGCAGTTGGGTATACTGTGTAGGAGTAAGAACTGGGTCACCAGTGGCAGCCCACGTACATTTTGAGGGGAAGTGTTTTAGAAGCAACTTGAGGAAAACCATCAAGATAGTAGTGTGCTGTTGTCATTATTCATCAGTAGATTTCCAGGTGGCTTCAAAAGCCAGTAATAATCACTAATCCTATCAGCTAGATAAGAAACCAGAGGCAGACAGAAGGAAAGAAGCTCGTCTGAAGATATTCAAAGAACAGCAGGAGCTTCATCCAAAGGCAGTGCAGGCTTGCGTTTATCCTTCTAGTTGCCTGCTCTTTCTAAATTTGCTGAATGGTACAGTGAGCAATGACTGATCTATAGGTCATTCATGATCCTTTTCTAAGGCGTTCATGTCTTTTTTGTGCTCACTTCAGAGACTGCCTGCATACTGGTTTTGCTCACTGCTAGGATTGCCGGACTGTTCAGATCAGCCATTGGAAAAAACCTCAAAAATTACCTGCAAACTCTTTTTCCCTGAAAAAAATCCTTTCTAAACCATGATTGCTGGAACAGGAAGAGAAAAAGCAGAGCCAGACTAGGAAAAAAATACACTAGAGCAAATTGAGTATGCTACGACTGCAGGCAACTCTGAGCTAGACCTATGTCTTGAGTCTCATTACATTTTGTGAGCATTTGAGGCAAAACTAGGAAAGCCTTTAAGTGAGGTGAAATCGTATAAAGACATTTTAAAAAGCTGGTCATGAAACATGCTTAGTCATTAATGGATTTCTTAAAGAGGGGAGATGATTCAAACTGAGAAATAAACATTTGTCTTACTGATATGAGCTTTTAATGGTGCTTAAGACATCACTGTGAATGCTCTGATGGAGCAATATGAAATAAGTCTTCCTATTGGGATGGGGGTGAGAAGATTCAGCTCAGGACACAGATGACTCACCAACTATGTCATTGGGTCAGTTGCTCTAGTGCTCAGGATAGACACACTTCTCAACAAATTAATGGGGTGGGGGGGGGTCTTTAAAAGTGAGCAGATAAGAGACAATGTTTTACTGCCTAGAATATATGGCTTTTATCCAGCTCTGTCCTTGCCCCTGGCCCTAGTTGCAGGCTGGTATGGTTTTTCATTTTCTCAAACTTTCTCACACACGTCTGTGAATAAAAAACATGCATATGTAGAGTAAGTTTATAATATGGATCAATTTATTTTTGTACTCTGTAGGAGAATTGTATGTATATATGCATGCAAAATGTAAGTATGTAAAATGTATTGTGTGGGAGTACATAAGGCAGCAAAACTCTTTCAAGAAGATTAATCTTTTTATCCAGTAGTTCATTACTTCAGAAGTTTTTACTTTCTTTTGTTAAAAATAGAAACTTTTCCCATACTATTCCCTTGGATTTGCAAATTGAATGCACTAGTAAAGACCTGTAGTAAAAAAACAAAGCTTTACAGGGAACAAAAGTCAGGTTTGTAATGGTTTTCTCTCCTGAGAATGAACGCCAACGTCGATTCTCCCATGCCTAGTAAGGATGAAGTACAGTCCTCGGCCATCGGTGAGGACCCTAATGTCCTCCCTGTTTCTCTCTCACTAAATTCATAAATGTGTAAGTCTGTGTGAACTAGTAAACCTTGCAGTGTCCTCTCTGTTCCCATAAGGAGAGGGACCCCAGGAAAGGTGTGTTGTATGCACTTTGTGGCACAGGGGGCTGAGTTAAGCTGCAAAGGACCCACCTGCTGCCTGGAAAATGACATACAGTGCATAAAGCAAATTCTGGCCCTCACCCAGGGCTGAAACCTGCCTGTGCAACCAGTAGTGCAAAGGCAGATACCTTTGTACTTTATTATAGACACAGTAAACAAAGAATTTTTGTTTCTTCTTCCTTAGCTGTCATAATGAAATTTTATTATTGCAGTGGTTTTATCTGTCTCCTGATGAACATGAATGTCGTTAGCCTCATTCCCACGCTCTCTGCACTGGTGTCTCAAGGCGCTTCTCTTAACTTCATGGCGGCCCTTTCGTTCCACGCCTCATGTCCCCAGCTGTAAGTGCAGGCTGGGCTGCGGTGGCTGTGGCTGAGCCTGGGGACAGCTGGTGGGAGGGAGAGCTGGAGCAAACATGACTGCCAGCATGTGGTTGCTGGGCATTGACCTCCTTTGGAGCGGCCCGAGCCAAGGATCGGGATTTTCAAGCTCAGATGCAGAGCGTGATGGGGTGGGTGTGTACCTCCAGCTGCCTGGCTTTGGTCCTTGGGCACGAGCGAATGAGAGGTATCCTTGCTGCAGGGACGATGGCAATTGTCCCCTGTTAATCTGGGCTGGAAGGAGCAGGAGCATGGCTAATCAGCTTTATGTGCTTTCTAGGAAGCTGCTAGAAAGATGCTATGAAGAAGGCAGCCTGCTCCTCCTGCTCCCCAGTTGACGCATGGGTTCCTGTTTACCCATTCCCATGGGAAGATGGTCCTTTGCTCTCCAGAGAGGTGCCTGGTTGTTGCTCCTTAGCTGGGGCTGCAACTATGAAGTCCTATTGCCCCTTCCTCATGCTGCCTGTGCTCTGCAGGCCCGGTGGTGGGATCTTCCTTCAGGGATCTACTGGTGGCTGCCGTCCCCTGGAAACACCCAACCGCTAACCTTGTGTTTGCCCCCACTCTGTCCACCCCATGAGCACTGGGGGATCTTGTGAAGGCCTCTGCCCTGAAGAGCTCTTGGTCTAGACACCAGGTGCAGAGACAAGTGCAACAGGGGCCCTACTTCAAAAAGATGCATCTTCCCTGGTCACTGGCTTGACATCCTCCCAAAGGCCTCCTGGCGCAGATGTGTGTTTGGCAAAGATTTGAATAAGGAGAGGGAGGAGGTGCGGAGGTTCCATCTGGGCCTCCATCAACTGCTCTCCATTTGTGTACAGAGTTTATACACTGCTGTTTCGTTCCCCTTGTTATCATGCTGGTGGCTCTGGTTCTTGCTCTGCCTGTTTATTTTCACTCCATTGTTGAATTTATTGCTCCTGGATTCTTTACTCTTGTTGGCTCCTGATAAATTACTGCCTCTTATTAGCCTTAAATTACTGCCTCTTACCAACCTTTAATTATTTGCTGCCATCATATCTTGGTGCCACATCCTCTTAATTAGTGTTGCCATACTGCTGGAGACTCCTCTGTGCCTTTGTTAAATCCATTAGCTTTGCTTTCAGCTTGCTGTGGCCATTCTCTCAGCTCTCCCTGCCCCTCCTTCCCTATCTTCTTGTTTTGATACTATGGAGCATCATTCCCATCCTTTCCTGGGAGCCTTTACGGTCTTACTGCAACCCTCGTGGCTCATCCTGTGCCATCAGCTCCCTGCTGCCTTGTTCCTCTACAGGCTGCATCACACCTGCCTTTTCGGGGCTGGAGGGCATTGGTGGATTTCTGTTACTCTGTCTTCTCTCATTCTGCTTTTATGCATGCTCTGGTGTCCTCTTCCTGTCCAGTTTTCCCCACCTGTCTTATTTCTTGCTTTGCTAATAGTTTGAGGGTTTTTTCTGCTGGTGTCCCAATTACTTTGGTAGGACTTTCTCCTCCCTTTTGCTGCCAATCTTCATTTTGAAACCTGCTTTTCTACTCAAGACTGGTGCTGATGGCTCTTTGGTGCCTCTTTTCTTGAGCAGCTCCCTAGAGCCTCCATCCCATTGTATTCAGTCCACCATGTCTGGCTCTGGTACTTGGTTTTCCTTGTCTCCTGCTCGGTCTCCTCCTGGGAGCACTGTGCCTGTACTCTGGCAGTCAGATCGCCCTTCTGTTGGTGCCTCAGAGTGCTCCACCTCTGTCTCCTGCCATGCCTGCTTCATGTCCTTGCCTGGTTCCACCTGAGCACTAATTGAATCCAAGTCTCCATCCTGTCTCTCCACTTAGCTGCCTTTGTTACCAGCTCAGGCTTCCCATGTTGTTATAGCATATGGTTTCCAGTCACCACCCTTTTTCTTGTGCTCTGTGTTGCTGTTCCCAGAGTCGCATCTGTTCCCAGCCTTGCCATTGCAGCCATCTTCTTCCCCTGCCTGTTTTCCCACTTGTGCAAATCCTACCGGCTTAAGCTTTCCTCTCTAGCACCACCAACACGCTTCCTTTTGTGTCTGCTACTACTGAAGTGGTGGCTGTGGAGAAGGCAAATTGAAACTTAGGGAGACTAGAAGAGGAAGGAAAAGTGGTCAAAGCTAGAAACAGCCAAACCTTGCTGATGTGCCTAGAATTAACCTATTCTACCATCTTAGTCTCCTCTTCAAATTCCTCTGGTCATAAGCTGTTGCTGAAATGTGTGCTTGCTCTTCTCACCCATGTGCAGGTCCCAGTGCTCATGCAGTCCCACAGCCCTTGTGCCTTTTTGTTCACCCATGCTGTAGGCTGGCCGCAGCCCGCAGCTCACCCTCCTGCCCACCTTGTACCTGGGACTTTACCTAGAATGGCCACTCTGACTTGCTTTGCATCCCGCCTCTTGACACAGGGGCCAGCAATTGCCTTGGCATTACCATCTCTTTCCCAAAACTTGGCCATGAAAACTTCCAGCTACTGTCTGTGTGCACCCAGAAGTGTTTTCTTTGCTGTGCCACATCTTCGTGGCCTGGGTCGTGTGCCCCATTAATGTTGTTGACAGAGGCTGGTGAGGTCGGGGGCTTTTGCTGGGACCTGGGAGTCCCCCATGGTGCAACCTTTTTTCAAGAGTCTCGTTTCCCCTGGCCAGCGCTGTCAGTTCTCAGGACCTGTCTGCTTGCTCCAAGCATTCAATGAGATTGCGGGAATGATTCTGCCTATGTAAGTCATTAGTTTAACTAATATTGTATCTCTTTATTGTAAAAATGTTCTTTGAGGTTGATTAATGAGAAGTGGGTGGAGATAAAATGAGCTCTGGTTTTGCAGGTGAAACACCATTCCTTTAAAACAAAATACTTGTAATGTTAAAAAAAATAAACCCACTTAAAACAAACCTCTACTTCTTCCTGTGGGGAGACTATGTCTCCCACAGAAAGTTGTATTTTCTCCCCCTTTTTTTTTTTTTTTTTTAAGCAATGTATTCCCTGCACATCCTTATCTGCCTGTCTTCAGTCTCTCTCTTAATAAAGAGAGATTTAACATCCTGGGTCACCAGGATGTAGCCCAGTGACTTGTCCCTTTGAAACACATCAGGTGCATGACATAAGGTATAAAAACGCTGTCATATCTCAGAGTGGGGGACACAGCTTTCTGATTCTTCTTTTGTGGTGCCACAGCAGCTACCAGCTCCTGTTACATCTCGCAGGGCCTCTTGCACAATGAGTTGTTGACTTAATGATAAATCTTACCAAGCTCTCAAAACGGTCGGTTGGCAGTCCCTCCCTCTGAAGAAACAGGCCTGAGAGCGAGCATGGTGGCTGATTGTCCCTGTGCTGTGCTGGCTGTACCCCAGCAGACATGAGGCTGCTGCTGCTTGGGGGTGTTCTGGTGGGCTGCTGTGGAGGGGATGATGCAGCCCTCCTGCTGGCCTTGGCCAGGGCTGGCAGAGACCTTGTAGAATTGCCAACAAGCCCAGGAAGAGCCTCCCTAGGTGTGGTTCCTGACTGTCATGTCCTTATCAGAAAGCCATGGGGAAATCTGTGTAAGGCCTATTCTCTTGCTAAATAGAAGTTCAGCTTCCAAGTCTTCTTTCCAAGTGGAGGTGCCGTGGGGAGATGGCAACGTAGAGAAACAGTGCAGCTCTTGCAACCATCCTCGATATATCCAGTTTCTAATACCACCAGCCTCTTTTCGTGCATAACTTGAGAACGCCTTAGTGGTACCCATGGCAGTAGGGGAGGATTCTCTGGTGGTCACCACAGCGCTCTGTTCCCCAGTGCTGCTAAAGACCCCCTTTTGCTTTTTCTCTGTGAGACGTGCTAACCAAAAAAGGTGGCCTCCCACCAACAGTTTTGGAAATACCTGGTCATTTTGATTGTACGATTCACAACTCCCTTAAAAAACCCTGGAGCATCAGTGTAGGGTGCCGTTTTCTGCAGATCCCTTGTGCCCCGTGGCTGGTTGGGGTGAGGACGAGCTGTGATGCTGAGCCTGATGGTTAAGCTGCAAATGTGGAGCCTGGGCTGCTGAGCAGAAAATGGCTGAATTAAGTTAAAAATAAATAAATCTGTGCCTGGCCGCAGCCCAATGCCTGTCTGCCTTGGCACACTCTGCACAGGGATGGGTGGAGAGCAGGAGGGGCATGCGTGGGGGAATATGCCTTGGCACCGTGGCAGCATGAGCAGCATGGCCCCTGCCTGTGCCGGCGGAAGCGGGTGGGAGGTGATATGAGCCTGGGAGCTCTCAGTGGCATGGCTCGACTTGCTCTGCCCTGCTCTCCCAGGGCTGTGGCCCTGGCTCTCCCTGCAGTTCCGCTCCCATTTCCCCTTCTCTCCCTTGCTTTTCTTTGCCTCCTGATGAGCTAAACCTTGTTCTGTAGAGGGAAAGACACTGGTGCAAGTGAAAGGGGTCCTCAGCAGTGGGGAGAGCAGAGGATTGTTCTTAAAACCTTCTCTTGCCTTGCCCTTTCCTGCTCTTAGAGTAGCAAAGTGCCTCCTGCATCCGAGGACCATGCAGAAGCTTGCCTGGGATGGTGGCACCAGGAGGGTGCTCTCAGACCCCTAGCTGCTCTCTGATGGTGACCCCACTCCCAAAGCTCTGTGCAAATGTGTGTGTGAGTGTGCAGGGAGGGCTGGGGCTGAAGGGCAAACACGTGCTGTTTGTCCTGCGGGGGAAAGCCTGTCACCATGCACAACCTGTCCTGGGGCTGCCTGCCAGCTCAGGAGGTGCGCATGGGGAAGGAGGGCTGCGTGATGGGGACCGAGTTCGGTGTTAGCTGTCATAACGTCACGTTAGACTCCTGCTGTCTCTAGTGCAAGGATTTTGGAAGAGTGACTTTCCAGGCGCTGTCAGAAGACATGCAAATGCATGCAAGAGCCAGCTCATGCACCCGCCAGGGAACAAGCCTTCCCTTAAGGTAGGAGTGGGTGGCCCTGCCAGTTGTCTGGGCCTGAGAGGTGGGAAACACCCCAGCATCAGTTCTGGCTCCAAAAGCAGGCAACACAACCGTGCCGGTAATTGCAAGCTGCATGGGGACTTCTGACAGCCCTACCCCATGCTGGCTCATCTCCGTCTGGAAGGAAAAGGGTGTTTTTTCTGCAGCGGAGGGAAGGGGAATTGTGGTCTCCTCTCCGTGTGGGTCCACATCTGTCTGCAGCGTGAGGAGAGTTTTCTTTGTGATGTTTCTTAATACACCAGCCATTGCCTTAGTGGCATGAAGACAGTAAGGGCATCTTCTCCCAGGAGAAATCATGCAAAGTGGGGGTAGCTCAGTACAGGGCAGGGTAAGAGGTGTGGGGGGCTTCTACCAGGTCCTCTCTCCCTGTGTGGAAAAGGCTGCTGAGGCGTTGGGTGCCAGCAGCACCCCCTCAGGCTTGTCTGCTTCCCTTGCCAGCAGCCCTGGTGACCCCTCCAGTGCCGTCCCTGTGTCAGTCACGCACAGCTGCTCATGGGCACTGGTGTATGTGCGTGTGTGTGGGATCAGTAATGCTGAGTGGGGTTATTTCAAGGAGGGACACCGTGGCAAGCTGCCAGCCCCTGGTTGAGGGGGAAAAAAATAATAAAAAAATCTTATTTCCCTGAAGGCTCTTTCTCTGAACAGAGCACCCTGCCCTTAGGGAAGGACTTGTCTCCACCAAGGAGGGCTTGGCACTGACCCCTCTGGGGTTCCCAGCCCCTGTGCCCGCTTTTGCAGGACAGGGGATGTCAGAAAGTGGTGGGAATGGGCACCAGCTCTGACTCCTCCAGGAATATGGGTTGAGATGCTGGGCTTTGCCCCATCCTTCCTCATGCCCTCTCCCACCAACTGCCACCTCCTTGGCTCCGCCAGGTGTTGCACGGCCTCATCAACTTTTCCTATGCAATTTTATTTTTTTTCAAGGCATTATTTTTAAGATGGGCCCCTTCACTGTCTGCTCATAGGTTTGGTCCCATGGACAACACCTGCCACTAAGAGACACGAGCCCTGCAGCACAGTGATGGATAGCGGCAGAGTGGGGAGGAAGGTGACGGGAGGAGAAAGCTGGCTACTGTGCTGCAGTCACCTTCTCCCCAAATCGCATGGGGAAGGGGTTGCGCTGGAGATTGCTCAGCCTGTCGAGGCAAAATGATGCTGTCTTGAGGAGCCCTGCAGCCTGCTGGATCCAGGGGATGGTCTGAGATCTGCTCCCGATGTGGTGAAATCATGAGGGAGCCTTGTGGCTCCTCGGGGATGTGGAGGGAGGTGAGGTTGTGGACTGACTGTAGGAAGGTGTGGAGGGCTTTCCTCATGTTTCTGAAGGGTTACGGCAAGTGCAAAGGGTGAGCAAAGCTAGTCAGTTGGTAAGATGAGGCTATAATTAAAGCCTTCCAACCTCCTTGCCTTACCTAATTTCTCTTAAATCGAACCTTGAATCTACTTTCCTTTTCCTTACCCAAGGATAAATGCAAAGTAACGCAATTAGGTTCAATGAAAAAACAAACAGTAGAAAACTGATCGGAGATGATAATCTGATTTTGTCTCCTGTCAAATGGTGGTCTTTCTGCTATTTCCTCGCCCTGGCAAAGCCTCAATTGCCAAGGGGACTTTTGCCTCATCTATCATTCAAAAATATCGTTCCTCTTTAATTTTAACGCCCCAAACCTCCAGCCAAGCAAATACTTAGCGTGCGCAAAGCTTGCACCAAACAAACCAGGACAAATTCCCCACCACTGTAATTACCCTCAAACACTATTCCTTGCTCTCAAATAGCTGGGATATCCTTGCAGGGAGGCTGTGGCTCACTGGAGCCCCAAGGCATCATACAGGGCTGCTCTGGCCGCTTTTCCCACAGCAAATCCTTCCGTTCAGGAAAGTGCTCTGGTTTTGGTGCGGGCACATGGCTCCCTGAGAAGTGAGGGTTGCCTGTGTTGGTGGGGAGCGGAGGTGAAACCCAGCGCATGGCTCTTCTCTGTGCCCACATGTGGAGGCTTGCCCAAAGTCTGCCCGGGCCATACCTCCAAAAGCAATTGCTGCTTAAGAGGGTTAGTCACCTGATGGAGACTGAGGAGTCTCCGCAGCGTACCTAGGTATCCTAAAAAAACATGGCACCGGGGCCTCAGCTTCACTTCTGTGAAATGGCCATGGTCCTTCTCTGGAGGCTTTGGGAGGGGGAGGGAAGAGGCTGTGTGAGTGTAGCAGATGGATTGCTTGAGTCCTACCTCAGTGCCCGGTGTGCAAACTAGCTTTCCACATGCAGATAAGAGTTATTTTATCCCCTGATTTCATGCATCTGGTTGTGGAGGAGAGATTTATCAGCACACTCTACTGGAGACGTTTGTAGGGAGACGTATCCTCGGTTTAGACCCAAGGCTAATAAAAATCAGTGGGGTATGCCTTTAGCTCCCTGCGTGTGGAAGGGGAAATGAGGCACCACTTTGTGCAAGAATATTGCGGTTTGCTTATAAGGCAGTTTTTGGCACAATTCTGAAAAAGCCCCCTTGATTTTTGTTTCCGTTTTCCCATTAAGCAATTAAATTCAGTTTTGGAGAATGTTCAACCCGCCACTTCAGTCTTTTTAAACTAGTGTAAGTAACTACAGTTTGCTCTGGTTAAAGCATCACTGCTGGACTCCAGCCCTTTGTGGACGTACATAGGTTGCTAGAAATAGCCTGTTGCTGTGGTGAGCCCTGCTGGGCAGCTCTGGTCTGCCATGCCACTTCCTGACTTCCCCCCAGTGGGATGGGGGAGAGAATTGGCAGGGTGAAAGTTCAAAAACTTGTGGCTTGAGGTAAACGACGGTTTAATAGGTAAAGCAAAAGCCGTGTGCACATGCAAAGCAAAACAAGAAATTTATTTACTGCTTCCCATCGGCAGGCAGGCGTTCAGCCATCTCCAGGAAAGCAGGGATCCATCATGCGTAAGGGTGACTTGGGAAGACAAATGCCATAACTCCAAACATCTACCCCCTTCCTCCTTCTTCCCCAAGATTTTACTGCTGAGCACCACATGATATGGTGTGGGATATCCCTTTGGTGAGTTGGGGTCAGCTGTCCCGGCTGTGTCCCCTCCCAACTTCTGGTGCACCCCCAGCCTACTCATGGTCAGGGCAGCCTGAGAAGCAGAAAAGCCCTTGATGCTGTGTAAGCATTGCTCAGCAGTAACTAAAACATTAATGTGTTATCAACATCGTTTTGGTCACAAATCCAAAACACAGCACCATAGGAGCTTCTATGCAGAAAATTAACTCTATCCCAGCCAAAACCAGTGCACCTGTTATTTCCAGTGAGGAGCAGTAATAAGTTAGAGCTTTTATCCTGGTATTTTGCTACAAGTGCACCGTTCAAAGGACATTGGGTGGACAAGATTTGTAGGTAAAGGTAAAATCTTTTATTAGACCAACTGTTATAACTGCAAAAAATTAAGACGCTCTTTTGGGAACAGTCATTCTTTGCTTCGGGGCTGTAGGCATAAAACCTATTTTTTTTCCACCTGTACCAATTAGTTTAATAAAAGACACAGGCTTGCAATTGTGCATTCAGCAGGTGACTGCCTCTGTACTGGTGAGACTACAACAGGGCAAGAAGTATAAAAGTAGCACGTGAAGAGGAGGAGCTCTGCAAGTATACAGCGAGTGTATAAATCAGGTCAAAGAAATGTACAAATTAACCTGTCAAATTCAATAGCTCAACATGGCACGTAATCCAAAGTTCAACTTTGTTTAGGCTTTTATTGCTTGCTCAGGACCAAATGTTCCAGTAACTTGCTGCTGTTTGGGCTTCTTCTGAGTGTGCGTGTTAGAGCTGTTGTTTCAAAGAAGTAATAAAACTTCAAAAACTGGACTTTGAGTTTACACTGTTTGTGCTTGGGAATTGAAATTTTTCAAATGGAATTTGTCTTTATCACCTGGAGAGAGTGTGTGAGAGAGAGCGAGTGAGCAAGAGGGAGATCTTTACATATCTACATCATCTTGAATTTCAAAGGGCTTTACAAATCTTAGTCTTCCAAAATCTACTAAAATGCTGTGCTTTGCATATAATTATATGAAACTCATTAGTAAGGGTACTAATGAACCTCTGCACACCCGAGGCAGATAAATGAGGTTCCAGAGTAAAATGATTTGCTTAAGGTCAGACTCCTGTAAGTTGACAGCAGAGCTGGAAATAGAAACCATTGTTTCCCAGTCCCTTGTACCATATTCCCACGGATGGAATGTGTTTGGGTTTTTTTTTTTTTTTAAAAGATGAAAACACTGCTGTTTGTTCATGCTCTTTTGCTTCTTGTGCTTTCAATGTAATCTTCACAAATGCAAATGTCCTGACCTAGAGCTATATAAGGCCTTCATTAAAAAGCTCTCCACAATATCAGTCTTCATGCAATTGTATGAAGCAGAAGGGATAGCCCAATTTAACAATTCCCACGCCTCGTAAAATGATTGGCCTAGTTTCTTTAAAGTGGGTTTAAGCCATAGCCCCCAATGTGATTTAACACGGAAGCCACACTATTAATTGTCTATTTTCTGCCATTAAGGTAGTGAGTTACTGGAAAGTGAGGGAACAGTGTTTGTCTTTCATGCGGTAATAGCCAATTTTGCATGTTTTTTTATCTTTATTTTCAGGCTGCAAGAGAGTGCACTGACCGTCCTCCTCCCTTCTGCTTTGAGGAGCTGTAATTGGGATGGGGATGAGAGCAGGGAGGTGCAGAACTGGTGCTGCACGAGAGAAGCCCCAGTATTGGTGCCAGGGCTCTGCCCTGGACATGGGCAGCCACCGAAACACCCTGTGCCCACATCCCAGAGAGAAACCGGGGGTAGCGTTCCCACCCCGGGAATGGAGACAGACTGTGTTAGGGAGATGCCCAGAAACTCCCGGTTACATCCTTCAGAGGGTACCACACCTCCATGACAGTGTGCTTTACCCGTGAAGGGTGAAACCTCCTCCGTGCTTTTTCCCCTTCTCCCCACTACCATCTCTCCTTCCCCCCTGTATGCACAGCACACCTTTTCCTCGCTTCCCTGTTACTACTGGAGCTGAACAGCTGTTGGTCTCGTCAGCAATTTGGAGCAAGGCCAGTGAAAGGGGTTTTTGGCAATTCTAGGCTTGCAGGGAAGACTTGTGGCCCAGAAAAAAAAGAAAAGGTATATACACACACATATATATATGTATATATACACATATATATGCATATATACATATACATATGAGAGAGAAAGCAAGGGAGAGAGCCTGCTAACAAGCCTACCATGTGAGTGCGTGCATGCATTTTTTTGGCAGGGCACATGTGACTTTGTGCCTGCACATTTTATACCCTTTCTATGTACTCTACTCATCCTAAGCCTATTTTCAGCTTGAATGGCTGGGGACACAAAATCATTCCCTGGGATGATGGTGCCGAGGAAGCCATTGGAACCCATGGTTGTGGTTTACCCGTGACCGGCCTCTGCGGCACACGTGGCACAGATCATCCGTCCCTGGGCAGATGGTGCTTTCTCCGCCAGCGCTCGAGCCGGCGTGGGTAACAATGGCAAGTGGAGCGTGGTAAACGAAAGCAAACAGTTTACTCACTTCTTGTATAAACCAAACAGATGAACACTCGTTCTCTTACTTATCTCGGTGGGGTTGAATGAAATGATGGCTGCAGAGTTCAAATACCTCACATTGATTAAAATCGGGGGCTTTTTTGTAGCTTATCTGAAAACAGACTACTTTTTCAACGCACTGAGACAATAGCAATAAAAGCTGTAAAACTGTGTTCTTCTTTTGGCACTAGCCCATTGTAAACAGTGAGCTACCAGGCTTAATGAGGCAATTCTGTACCATCACTTTTAATAACTGAATGTTTGTCTCCCGGCTGTTCAGGTGGGCTATTACTGGTATTTAATAATACTGGCAATGTTGTTATATGTTCTGCGCCAGCGCTGGCAAAGAGCAAGGTGATTCTTCCAGATAACAGCCCTGCAATAGCATTTTTCTGGATTTAACTGAGAGAAAGGCCAGGCTAAACCACTGCACACTTGTATTTAGCTTTCCCTGTATCTTGCAAATGTTATTTCAAACACCGAAAGAGTTAAGTGAAATAATTACAGGCGTAAGCATGTTGATTCTAGCTTCTGTTATGGCAAACATGAAAATGTATTGACCTAAAAGGTAAATGTTGATTGAAGCAAAAAACTGACGTCAATATAAACTCCAAAGCACTCTGTATCTTGATGTTTGGCACATGAACATGGTACCATATATATAGTGTGAAATACTTAGGTTTGTTTTAATTAGATGGGTGATAATCTGATGATTGTGGTTCTCATTTCAAGTGTAACAATTTACGGCATGACTAATTCTGCTGAAAAAACCAAAATTGTCAGTGACAATCTGGAGGGCTGAGCAGACTGTTAAATGATGGCAATTTATTCTATCAGTGACATCGATGGGGTTTTCAGAGAAAAAGATTTGTATACTCTGCTTAGTCTGCCCAAATTCATGGGGGGATTTTTTTTCTGACCAGCGTGTTTTGTACCAATATTTCCTCCCCACCCAGAAAGCCGCTGATGGAGATCAGTTTGTGGCTGAAGCTGTAGACGTTTTGGTCCCAGCACCATCCCTCCCTCCCCTGTAGATGTGCTGGTTTGGGCTCTTCTCCCTCCTTTTGCATCCCACAGCCCAGGCTGGGTCCCTTGTGCAGGTCACCCCACTGTCATCAGCCTTTCTTCATGTAAACCAGCAGACCTGAGCTCATATTTTTCTCTGTCCCCAGTTTTGCATGGCACTGAATTATCTCCTGAGAGTTAAGCAGCTCTGGGCGAGCTGAACTGCCAATGAGAGGGTGACAGCAAGGTTAAGTCCTGTTGAAGCATGATGGGTGCCTCAGAGAGGTGCACCAGCGTGCTAACTGGTGGATCCAATGAGGCTTCCACCATGTGCAAAATGAGGGTAAATTTTATTTTGCCTTTCCCGTAAAAGCCCTACTCGCAGACTGCGGAAATGGGTCATGGCTGGTGGTGAAGGGGATGTGTGAGCAGCTCCCGGCTCCCAGAGGTGAGGGATGGGGCTGGGTCCCAGACGGTGGAGGTGGATATGAGCGCTGGCGTCGAGCCCGGGGATGGGGGTGTGCGGGGACAAGGGATGGCCAGGAGCTGGGACATTTGCCTGGGGGATGCGAGGGTGGAGCAGGAGGGGGTGGTGTGCCTGCGGCTCTGCTAGCGGCCATGCTTGAGTAAACTACGATTAGGATTAGACTTGTAAATCTCCTGAGAAGCCCTTGGGAAAGTGCTCATCATGATTCACAGGGCTTCCCCCTATGCGCACGCCACTGTGTGCAAAACCCTGACCGGAGGCCTCATTGCCGCTCCGGTGGGGATGCTTCTCCAGCCATGAAATCTGTGTGTTCAGCAGCTGCGTCTGGCTCTGCCACTCAGCCCGCTGCTGAATCTCAGCGTATCAAAGTCCTCATGCATGGGCTTCAGCTTTCCTCTGCTTCTCTGAGTCGACTAGAGCTTGCATTCATTTTTGTGAGCCCCCAGTGCAGGCCATGAGCGTGGATAACGTAAATTTGTATACATCCTCCAAAGCAGCACCCAAGAAAAGAAAGGCAAGCTGGAAGATGAAAACAGGTGTTTCTTAAGAAAGATCTGACCTCATACGTAGGTTCGCGTGTTTTCCCACTCCTGTTTCCTCACCCTGATATGTAAGTGAAGACTGACTGGTTTCATGGAGAGTGCTGATCTTGCCAACCCAGTATTAACCCAGGCTTGGCTTGAACCGAAGGACTTAGCATAATGACTTGATCTGAAAGCAATTTGGAGTGGTGCTTTTTCTCTCTCTGTTTTTAGGGTATGCCCATGTCCCATTTCAAGCTTTTTTTTTTTTTTCCTTTCAGAAATTCAAAAGGGGAGAAACTTTAATTAGGACTTTAAAATTAAATATAAAAGATGATGTTCTCAAGCTACAGCCTGATTCTGGCAGCTTATGTGTTAAGACAGAGATTACTGATTTCACACCTGAAGTGTTCCCTATTTCCATAACGTGGATACAATAAAAACACAGAGTGTGTGTCTGTAGATTTGCTCAGAAAATGCTCTGGGACTTGAGGAAGAATTAAGCGCATTGACTAGTTTTCCTCGAGCCTTGATGGATAATCTGCAGGTTTTTCTTGTAAAGTAAGAATACTTTTTTTTCCTAAGTATTTTTAGGTAGTCGAGCTATGCAGTAAAACAAGGTCTCCTACAAGTTTTTTTTTGTATTTTGCAGGGTTTTCTTCTCTGTGTTAACTCTGCTGCCTTCAGGGAAAAGCATGGCAGACAAGACTGGTGCTTAACAGCAAAAGTCAGCTGGAGAATCCCACCGCCGCCTCTTCTGGGGAAGAGCAAGAATGACATCCAAGTCAAAAAGAAGCGAATTAGAGAACTTCCATTTTCCCTCCCCTTCCAGGTGACTTTTAATGCGATGCATTTTTGTGATAGTAATCTGTTGTTTCAGGCCACTGCCCATGTATGTGGGTCTGGAGGGGACCAAAACCTGATGCTTCAGAGAAAATTTTGTAATCTATGGTAACCCAGTTATGTGATGTGGCACATACAGGGTAAAGAAAATGGGAGGGCTTGTTTCCACACCTGCCACATCTCTCATTTGAGGACTGAACAGCCAGTTTATTAAGAAATTGTGGTGATGTATTATTATAATTCCCTAGTGTTGTGCAAAGCAGAAATTGGGTCTCCTGTATTTAAATGGTGTGCTTTTTGTGACTGCTTTTGTGTTTAATGTTGCAAGGTAAAAAGCATCTGGAGGCAATAGGAGGAGGTGCTTCAAATACAAAACAGTCGAAAATGAAAGGCCTCTTACATGAGGCGTAGCTTTTGTTGTGTCACCCGGATCATCAGGTGCGAGCCTGTCTCGGGGACGGTGGTCTTACCCCCCAGGCGCGGCGGGGCTCTGAGCTCAGGATGCGGAGTGCAGTACGGATCATGCCGTGCAAACTTATCTTGGTTACCAAAGACATCTATTAAACTGACTCACCCCACAGAGACACAGCCCACGGAGGGAAGGTAAGTTTTCAAGGAAGTCACCCTTTGGAGTAAAACTGCTCTTGAAGAAACCAGGTCCTTCCCACCAATGAGCTCAGGAGCTCTGTGGTGGCACTTTTTCACATTGCAAATGATGTCAAGGGTATTCACCTGAACAGCAGAGCATGTTAGGAGATGAACTGCGCAGTTCGCTTGTTGCAATTCACCAATAAATCAAGATTTTGTGTAGTTTGTGAACTGCTACTAGGTAATTCATCCTTCTCTTGGTACATGGGTGATGCTCCTCTTGCTAGACTAGGTATTTCCCTGCCTTCAATACTGACACTATGTGAAACCCATCTTTCTCAGGTCTCCTCTTTCTGCTGGCTCCCAGCACACGGAGGCTGAGAGTTTGGGTGTCTCCAGTTGCACCACTGCATCACCAAGGAGGATGACAGGGAGCAGCGTGGCCGTGTACTGTGCATCTTATCTGACTTGGCTTTCTAAGGATTCAGGGTTCTCCTGCTCTAGTTCTTGCATAGAGCCCAGGTGCAGGATTCCTGCCTTCCTCTTCCCTGCTTTTTCAGGCAAAACTCAGCAAATCTGCCATGCACAGCTCAGGTAGAGGCTTCAGAAAGATGCATCAGAAATCGCAGCTGGCTGACCAGCGCAACAGCAGGCCATTTCATTGTGTCGCAATGTCCGCTCTGCTACTGACTGCACATCACAGCTGTGTCTGGTGTGCTGGGATAATTTGGACGGAGATGAAATTCTGCATAGCTGGGGTGAATCACAGGCTGCAGGAGCTGCGCGAGCTCCAGCCACGTCTTGCAGGGTGAGTTTGTGTTTTGAGCGACTCAGATGTTATCTTGTCACAGTTTCTTTCCATGCTGTCAAAATCAGTGCTACTGGGTGATCATGTGGATGACAAAGAACAGATGGTTTGACGTTATTCTCCTTTTTTAAAGCAAATTGGTGCCTTTTATGAATTCTAAGCCTGGTGTAAATCTAGCTAATTTCTGCCTATTCAGAAGAAAACCATAGTAGCTGTAGGAGTTTATCTACTGTTGACTTTCTACACATCCATTTACAAAACTAGTATCCAGTGTCTGCGTTTGCAGCTGGACAGCATGTGGGATCTGGCCATGGGCAAAAAAAACCCTCTTATGAATTATGAATAAACCCTGTCTGTGCTCTATGGTGGATGCTTCTATCAGCTGAAACAACATGCAATTGGTTAAATATTTGGATTCTGCATAACAGCTGAAACGGCAAAGAAACTGGGAGCAGGTAACATTATTATAAAATATATAAATCCAAGCTACACCCATAGCTTCTGTAATGTGTATTTACAGTCACACACATATCTGTGTATCTATATAGTCAGTTCTTGAGGTGGAGCTGCTACTGTATGTGACATGCTGCTTGATAAACTTTTTGGACTGAAATGGAAGAAAATGCTCTTTTATTTGCTGAATAAAAATATAATGATTTAAACTTAGCTCTTTGCATTTTTTTCCCTGAAGACATAGTGTGCTACTTTTGCTGGGCTTTTTTTATTGACATATTTTTCTTGGTTATTTTTTGCATTGACGTGTTTTTTTCCACATCAGAATATAAACTTCTGGCGTAGCCGTGCTTCTGGTTTTCTTGGGAAATAAGAAGTGGTAGCAAATACGCAACTTCAACTCCACTGAGTCAGTTGACTCCGCTGGAGAAAATGTGATGGTCAGCACTGCTGGAGTGTGGCTTCAGCTGGGCACCAATGTGCAGCCTGGCCATGGGGACCCCAGTTTTCAGCAGAGCTCAGCCTTGGGGCTCATGGCTGCACGCAGGGAGAGTCTGGGCAGCTGGTATGGTTTCCTGTCCTGCCGAAGGAGCGCTGGGTGGGCTCCCATTCCCACTCCTGGACATCGCACCGCTCCCCATTTCTTGCCGGGGGAGCCCTGAGGTGCTTACTACCCAGCAAGGGGAGGTTGGGTGCAGGCGGTGAGGACCTCCATCGGCCTCTGACCACCCATCCCCGCACCAACATGGGAAAATGAAATGAGAAATGATGGATTGCGGGTATGTCCAAAACCCTGCCGCCCTCTTTCACTCCCACTACCTTCTCAGCACCAGAAGCCATGAGAACATGAAATTGATAAGAAGCAATTTTTAACGGGCTATATCTCTGGTAGGCAATCTTATCTAGCAGAAGAGGAGGCACCAAATGTTCGCTGGTATTTGCGTTAGCTTAAGGTAACCAGTTGTTTTGCATTCCCCCCCTTCGCCCCCTTTTTTTTCTTTTGAGAGAGATTTTCTTGTGATTAGAGGCTTCCTTTTCCCAGCACTTCATGCACTTCTTCATTTCCAGCAGGGCTTAATTCCCCACTAAGACATGGTTTGCTAACGGCTTATAACCCTTCAATGGAAAAAAGATTTCTCAGATGGAAAAATATTTGCCCAGAATGACCTTAGCTTTAGGCTTAGAGCAAGCAGTGAGAGTACACAAAAGCATTGGGAGTGCATGAAGATCATCCATCTCCCTTGATAATTTGCTTGAACTGAGTAAAAAAGTACTTGTTCCTTATGGAAAACAGAAATGTTGGATACTCAAAGAGGCAAAGTGCCCATACTGCTGCATAAAAAGACAAGATGCCAAGGATGTCTTGACTAATAAAATCCAGCAAGATGCCAAGGATATCTTGACTAATAAAATCCAGATGGCCAAAAACCCCTTCTGAAAATCCATGGGGATACGTGCAGAATGAAGGTAAAAATACCTATGCTGGTTTGGAAATGCACATGCAATGTCTGGTTTGTATTTCTTAATAGGGGCTTATGCTTGCATCAAATGGATTTCATTAGTTGCTACTGAAGAGATCTTCCTGACAGGCATGCATTTCCCGTTATTAGCTCAGGTTAAGTCTTGCATGAAGTATAGATCTCTCCACGCTCGGACAGATATTCTCTGATTACTGTATATGCCTTGATTCGTGACCCCAAGGGTGTGTACAGTGGTCCCCGGTGTAACGCCGGGGCTGCTGTGGACTTCAGTCCTACCGCTTGCTTTGGATTAGGTTTTATTATATTACTTTACTACAAGGGGTCTGGGGGTTATAGCTGATGTTTGGACACGTGGTATCTTGTGAGACTGGGTTTGCAGGTGAGTGCTACTGTTAACCTGCAGAGATTTTCTTTTGATGATAAGTTACTTAGATGTATACTCCAAGTTCCCCAAACAAAGGCTTTTATGATGTGAAAAGAACAGCAGTGATACAAGGTCCTCTCAAGAAAAGCGCTATATAACTTAGTCCACCAGCTCTGTACTCTCTTCTTCTCCCCTGCTCTCTCTAAAACTTCCATATGGGGCACAGAAATAATTTTTGCACCCTTAGAATACACCTTTTCTATCTCTTAAAGCAAAGAGGCACTTGCACATGCACCCTGTGGATCATCAAGCCTGCTTGGCGCAGTCCTCCATCCTGGCTATTTGCTATGATTTTGCTGCCTTTTGGAACTGGGTCTGGATGTTATGACAATATAACTCAACGATGGCAAAGCAATGAAAACAAACAGTTTGTCTTCACGTGCTGGTTCTTGGAAGAGGGATATGCCTAACAGTGGGAAATCAGGGTTTACCTAAAGACAGGTGGAACGCAAACCACGGGAGGCGTAGCTCCACTTAGTTCCAGACTATTACATCAGCAATGGACTTAATCCACAGAAAGCATCTAAAGGTTATAAGTATGAGGGATCTAGAATTAATATGTGCACATTAGTAGCAATTATTCTTTTTTCTGGGAGTGATTACTGGAAAATGGTGGTGTTGCGAAGTAGTTGGTCTCCCTTCCAGCTCTGTAGTATTTGTATTCCTTTGCCTTTCTTATTGTTTTGTGAGGATATTTTTTTCTGGTTTTGTTTGTAAACAAGGCAGCAGGTGCCAGGGCCTGAACCCTATTAAAGATCTAATCCAAAAGCCATGAAAGTCGGTGGTTATCTTGCCTATGAGCTCAACTGACTAACAAGTTAATAGCTGGACTAAACTAACAAGCTAATAGGATTATTTTAAGACCTCAAACAGAGATTGACTAATTCTTCCACACATGTACAGCAGTAATTCTGGCTATTCTTTTTATCCACATGGACTGGGGTAGTTAATCTTTTGCTCCCTGTCATCTACTACTGTGTTTTTGAATGGTAACGTTATATAATTTGTAATGGGAAACTGTGGATTTGGAGTGAAAGAAATTTTACATGAACTGTAGTTGGTCCCCCAGTCAACTTTTGATGTTTTGTTGTTGAGGAGAAAAAAAAGCTGTATCTAAAAAGCTCTGGTTTGTAAATTCTGGTGCACTCGGCCTGCTGAGAGCCGCCGTCCTTAGCTCACCTCACCTGCTCATGCTCCGCATGTGTCCTTCATGTGCAGAGATACCTCTGCATTTGGCGTGCTAACCCACTGCCACACTAAAGGTCTCTGAATGTCTCCCATACACCTCTCCCTACCACCTATCCCTATCCCATCTGTCTGCGGGGAGTTTGTGGCTAGTGGAGATGGTGACTTCTGATTTAGTCTATCCAAGCCTATCCAAAAGGACATCTGGTGGAAATGGCAGCAATGTTCTTTTTTCCTTCTTTGATTTTGAACGTAGACCAAAAAATGCCTATGTACATGATTTTAAAAATACTTGCCTCTTTGGTAGGGCTAAAACTGGGGTCTGCAGGTTTCTTCGAGAGGGTAACAGTCTCTTCTGGTTGTTGTGCATCCACCCAATGATGCAGAAATGAACTGAGAGCTGCTGAGCCAGACAGAGAGGAGCCACATCTCACAGATGTTATTTGGACTGCCCAGATTGCAACACGTAAGAGAAAGGTTTCCTTTTGAATCTAGAGTGAATCAGAAAAATACCATATTATAGAAAATGTGAAAACATTTCCCACAATGGCTCCAATTTTGCTATGTCACTGCTCTTCCCACTTCAAGAAATGGCTTTTCAGTGAGCTTGATTAGTGACGTGCTAAAAATTAACCTGGCTGCAGGAGCATCTCCTGTGTCACGATTTCTACTGGCCAACATGAGCATCATCAAGCTGTGGGCACTTCATCTGTGAATGTGGTTAGCCATCTTTATAAGCCCTTAACCGTGGAAATCCCTGCTGTAACCTGACCTTTGCATGCTGGCAGGAAGCAAGTTGGCTCTGCGTCTCCTTCCGCATGGTCCCAAATCTGTCCTACCCTTACCCTGAGCAGCTCTTCAGCCAGGGAGGAGTTTTTTCTCCGCCAGCCCGGCCGTTCTTACGTGACTACGCAGAGTTCACTGCAAAGCCTCGGTGTTGACATCAGGAATATGACAGCCCTTATCCGGCCACAGACATTTTCAAAAGCACTGGCTGGTGGCCCAAGTTACCTGAAGCAGTTACTAATTGTTTGGTGATGACGCAAATGCTGGGGTCCAATTTCAGCCCCGCTGCCGGCTCCCAGGCAGGAATGACCTGCTCGACTGTTATTGCTCTCCATATCCTGGTGGCAGGCAGGCCTGCAAATTCCCCAGGTGCTGCTCTCCTGCCATAGGTATGTTATACTGAAAGGAGCGTTTCATTTCTTTCAGAGGGAACTACTCCTTCCTGTGGCCTTTGCTCTGGTTTAAACCTGTGGTTTCCTCCCTCCGCCTCCCCCTGTTATATATAGAAACTGTTCCTGGTGCCTATCTGAGCATCGTTTCACATATGCTTACCCCACAGGCTTTTGTTATTCTCCAAAACTGTTCAAATCATATCCAATGACTTAAAGACTCTCCTTTTCATCCAGGTACTTGGCCTAACTCTCCTATAGCAACCACATCATACAAAGTTGTTTCACCATGACTCGTGCACTCCCCCATTGAACCGGGATTGTCCTCTGCATGACCAGCAATGCTTGTAGAAAACTGCTGTAACAGCTGCTCAGTAACACTTCAGGCAGTTTTATACATTTTTATAAAGTTTTTCACTTCTGGTTTGGTCATTTATAGCAAATGCCATCTGATGTTATTTATGCAATGGTCAAAGCATAAGACATATCCGGACATTAGTGATGGGAAGCACCAGACCACAGCCTTGGCCTCCTACCCAGCCTGATTCTGTGATGTGGAGTGAGTCAGCGGCTCTGCCTCAGTCTCTCTGTGTAAGATGGGACAATAACATAGGTGGACTGCAAAGCTTAAGGGGTCCATCAGTCTGGTAGCACCTGCCACTCTGTTCCTATGATTAGTGGGAGAGAAGTGAGGCAGGAACACAGAGCAGGGGCTACTCAGGTTCCCTGGAAGCACACCACAAACACCAGTGGTGCAACTTCTGCTGTGGTTGACTTGCTCAGGGCCGGTCCCGAGGGGCAGATGGGTGAGCAGTTGGGCAAAGGGGCCATGGGTGAGAGGCTGAGGCTGAGTGAAGAAGTGTCCTGAACAACGGCGGTAGATATTTTCTGTGCAGAACCCTGAGAATATTTTCTGTATGGCTTTGTCACCTGTATGGTTATTCAGTTCTGTCTAAGCTTTTTGCAAAACAAGTGAAGTGGAGGGAAAAGAGAAAAAAGCTCCTTGTTTTTAATGGTAATGTTTAAAAATAATATAAAACCATTCTCAGTGGCCAAACCACAGAAATTGCCATGCAGATCCAAGAGCAGGTGTGCCTCCTGGAGCTACTGGAACAGCATCAGAAACCTGCTAGATCCCCAGCAGAAAGTGTCCTCTTAATTCTGGGTCAAATACTGCTCCAAATGCGGTTGAGAGCAAAACTCCTATTTACTTTAATGCTCGCTGGCTTTCATCTATTGTTTTTGGAATAAACTGAGATCAGACATGAGAAGTGCAAAGCATGTCTCTTAGGGCAGGAGGAAGCCAACGATGTGCTGGGAGAGGTTGGGAATGAACTGGTTGGTATGTCCAGGTCCTTGAGATGAGGCCTTTTAGGAGTGTAACATATTGAAGGATACTCCTGGTCCTTTGGCGTCAAGCTGAGGTTATGGCTTTTCATTCTCACTTCTCATTGTCCTTAATATCACTCACAGGACCCCCTGCGTGGCTGCAGCCAAACACCCGTGTTGCACTCAGCTGTGGCCCAGCTCAGTAGGATATTTCTGTGGTGTCTTGTGTTGCTCCCTCTTGCCAAACCAGTGGCTCTGGGGAAGCCATCCCTGCTCCTGCTGCTGTGAACATGACTGACCCAGCAAAACAGCTCTGTGCCTGGCATTGGGTATTGCGCTGTCCCCTGGTATTACAGGCACCCCCCACTGTGTGCGTGGATAGGTGTTCACACTTAGCTGGCTTCATGGAGCTTCATGGACTTTAAGGTCCACCTAAAAAAATCATCTGCCTTCTTCAGCTCGGGGCATGCAGAATTTCAGCCACTTTTTCTGCCATGGAAGTCATCCCATCCCTTCAAGAACAGCAGCAGGTTAGCTGAAAACCGAACGCAGGTAAGTTGTGTGCATCGGCTACTGCAGGATGTATTTCTTAATCCAATTTCCTAACTGTATAGCCAGTCCACTTTCTGGGTCACTGTGGATATGAGACGGTAAGTCATGATTAACACAAATGTCCAAACAGATTCAGATCTTCCACCATTCTTCTTGTCTCTATTTGTATCCGTCACAAAATTCAGAAATAATTGACCTATTATTCAGTGGGAGAACTCCTTTCCCGCCCACTTTCCTCCCCCCTATTTCCCAAACCATTCCCTCTCACTTAAAGCCTTCCAAAACATTTAAGACTTGATACTCCAGAGTGCCGAGCACCCTGGCCCCGATTCAGTAGAGCACTTAAACATAGGAATAATTTCATTTGAAGTCAATGCAATTATTTGCATGCTTTAGTTGCTTTGGAGTGAATTGCTCCATATTCAATAGGGTGGAGCCCATCGAGTCCTTTCCTGGCTGCGCTGCTCAAGTTTGCTAGACGAGGAGGAAAGCTAAAGTAGCTCTTTTCAGTGTTTGTGCTCCTGGAGAACAAAAGAAAGCGGCACCTAAAAAGGGTATTTCTGGGCAGGATGGGGTTGTGGTTCACTAGTGCTGTATTGTAAAAGGCTTGTTCTCATTGTATTCTTATCAGAGCCTGGGAGATTATTCTTATCAGAGCCTGTAACACTATTTTTATCAGCTTGACAGATGATTCTTTTATACCAGGGCAGCTGTGAGGCTCCTAAGGCCCTTTCCTTTTATTTACCTCTCTGCTGCACTTCTCTGCCTCTCTGCCATCAGCATTTGCCCTTTGGTATGAAATCTCAGAGTAGACTGACATTTAAACATATAACACTGGGCTGGAGGTGTTTTACAGCGTAAAATGCCTGGATGTGTGATTTAGAACACTGTCTCTCAGTTGCCATGTAAAAGCATGGCTCAAGTAGGGCTCCAGTGCCTGTTTTAGGAGATTTAGCCCAGTGATGCTCATTCTCGACAGTCCAGGCTGGTGGTAGAACATAAAGGTATGCAGCTGTGATTTTATCTGTGCTACCTCAGGCTGCTAGTTTGTGGTCTGGGATGAGCTGAGCAGCTCTTTAGGACAGGAACATCCTTCTATTATGTGTGGAGCCCAGAGTAAGACTGGAGCTCCTGAATCCTCCTGGAAGCGGGTAATTTTAAAATAATAATAATAATAGCAGCAATAGTTCTGTTCTATCTTCTGTGTCAAGACCCCAAACTTGGCCAATATGCACATATGTATTTTGGTATCCTAGTCTGGAAACCTCAGCAGACTCCCTGCCCAATCCTTTTCAGAGGAGTGGTGATGTGGTGGCATTAGCACATGTTCCAGGCCCCTTGTGAAGTCTGTTTGTGTTGCCAGGAGGCTACCTTTGGTGTCAGCAATGCAAGGGGCTCTATAGGATAGTTTTTGCTGTGCCTATTAGTGTAAGAGGTATGTGCATCATCCACAGCCTCAGAGCTGCCAGACAGGGATTTGGGCTCCAAAGGGCTCCCAAAGTGGTCCCCAGAGGTTCCTGTGTAAAATGCCCAACGCAAGCATGGAAAGAGAAATTACACCTGCACCAGCCACCCACTGGAGCAGGGCCAGAGCGGGCTCAGCAGCATGTCCCCCAGGTAGGCACACTGCCTTGCTGCCAGCGTGGTGCCTTGCTGAGGACAATCCCGGCCCCCAGGGTGGGCAGGGGCAGCGTGTCCATGGGGGCTGTCCCCCAGGGCAGAGGGGATGGGTCCTGCTCTCCCGGCCGTGGGGGGAGACAGGCTGGCTGCAGGGGACCAAGCCGTGCTGTGACACTTGGCCTCCGGCCCCAGCCCCTTCTGTTTCCAGGCTTCACAACAGTCGAAGAGACCAGCCGTGGCTGTTCACATTTGCAGTGTAAATGAGGCCCAAGAGAATTGTCTGCATGCTCAATGGTTTTTATTTTATCACGCTCATGCTCCTCTATTCGCTTTCCCACAGATCGCCTGTGCATGGGGATGTGTCCGGCTCTGTCGGTGCCGCAGGGATAGCACAGGCAGCTGTGTGCTGAGCAAATACCCATGCACTGAGCACATACACGGGTATGTATGTATCCACGTGCTGTGGCAGCCAGGGAAGGTCTGAAATATCTCTGCCAACAGCGAAACCCACTTCTGCGCCTTCCCTCTTGCTCCATGTCTGACTCTGCCGCAACCAGAGGATGAGCAGGAAATGTGCCATGGTGAAGTGACTGGCCAGGAAAAGGATAGGAAATGCCAGGAAATGACCTGGAAGCAACCAGTCATGTTCCTGTCCAGCATTTTTAGCAGAGATGTGAAAATTGGAGCTTGTTTCGTACCAGAGATGGGGGATGAGTGAAGTGAATGCAAGGCTCATGTCTAACGGCCAGGCCAAAGGTTCGCTTGGCACAGGGTCCTGCCTCTGCCCCACAGCAGTGACCATGGGACTGGGATGGTGAGAGTGCTCGAGCACAAATACAGGCTGGGTAGGGAATGGACTGAGAGCAGGCCTGAAGAGAAGGACTTGATGGTGTTTGTGGATGAGAAGTTCAACATGAACTGCCAATGTGCACTTGCAGCCCAAAAGCCAACCGCATCCTGGACTGCATCAAAAGAAATGTGGCCAGCAGGGCAAGGGAGGTGATTCTGCCCCTCTACTCCGCTCTTATGAGATCCCACCTGGAGTACTGCGTCCAGCTCTGGAGCCTCCAACATAAGAAGGACGTGGACCTGTTGGAGCGAGTCCAGAGGAGGCCCACAAAGATGATCAGAGGGCTGGAGCACCTCTCCCATGAAGTCAAGGATGAGGGGTAATGGCTTCGAACTGGAAGAGGGTAGATTTAGATTAGACATTAGGAATAAATTATTTACAGTCAGGGTGATGAGGCACTGGAACAAATTGCCCAGGGAAGCTGTGGAGGCCCCATCCCTGGAAGTGTTGACGGCCAGGTTGGACAGGCTTTTGAGCAACCTGGTCTAGCGGAAGGTGTCCCTGGCCGTGGCAGGGGCCTTGGAACTGGATGATCTTTAATGTCCCTTCCCACTCTAACCATTCTATGACACTATGATCCCAGCAGGGCATGCGTGGAACAGGATCGTGCCCCAAGAACAGGGAGTACTGACTGACCCTGGTACTGCCCCAGGCACCGGCACAGGGGGCAGACACGTGAGCATGTCTCTCTGCTGGGGCCAGCTGTAGCCTCCTTGGCAGCAAGGCCCTGCACGCATTTTTGGAAGTGCTTCGAGACTGTTTCTCCTGAGGGCTATTGCTGTCTGGGCGCAGCACAGGCAATAAAACCCAATGGCAGCAATGCCGGTGGAGGCCTCACACGATGGCTCCCTCTCCACAGGCAGTGCCATACAGAGGGTTGTGCTGTGACTGCTGGGCGATGTAACCTGAATTTAAGTTGCCTAACCTTCCCCATTTTCTGCCTGGTTTTGCCAATTTTTAACTCCACCAACCTCCACTGAGGAAAGATGCCCAACGGGTCCCCTCTCCCTCCCTCATCCTGCAGAGCACCCTGTCTGCAGGTGGCGAAAACATGCTGGTGAGTCCCAGGCAGCCTTGCCAGCTTCTGCACGTTGGGTCACGGTTTTCCTCGTCCAGCACTGGGCTGGTTTTCCTTGTCTTTGCTCCTTTGCTTCTGCAGCCCAGGGTTTCTGCTGCTGGTGAGCCTCCATTGCCGCCTGCCCCGCTGTACCCATCAAAAGGGAGCTGCATTGGCCCCCAGAGCTGTGGTGAAGAGTTTTGGGGTTGTGGCTGGAAAACTCCCCTCGCTCAGGCACCTGAAGGGAAACTGCCCAGATGTTTGTTTTTTTGGTTTTATTATCTTTTTTTTTTTTTTTCTTTTCTTAAAGTCCTGAGTTTACAAGCTAGCCTTGTGGGGATTTTTTTCAACTGGTATGAGAAAGGTTTATGCAGGGGAGAGGGGGAGGGCTGGCCCCTGATTTCTGAGTACTTAAAGCTGGTGAAATTGGCAACAGGGCTGTGTTGTTCACCGTGGCTGCATTTCACCCTCCTGCTGTGGGTCTCTCCTCCAAGGAAGCACAGGCCTGGGCTGCTTGGAAAGAGGCTGATGCATCCAGAAAACCCTTTTGATGTGGACTTAAGGAGGATTTGGATCAAGCCTTTAAGGTAGCTTGTATAGATTTTTAACAGAAACTTACATCTAATCTAGAAATAGTATTGCAGACTGATATTATCCAAAAGGAATTACAAAATACTGCAAAAAGCCCCCTGTACTTCTCCACCAGCCCAAACCTAAAACCTCCTCTCCTCTTGGAGTTTTGCTAGGACTGGGGTATCAGCTGTGCTATGTTTTGCCAGCACAAGTTGTATGATTTAGACATCACAGTCTCTGACTGACAACTTCCCTGGCAAAAAAAAAGTTTGCGATGTGTACCTGGCCTATGTGATGTAGCCACGAGGCGTCTCGTCAGCAGTGGTTTATGCAGATATTTAGATTTGTATGAATTTCGCAACTGCATTTGAAGCCCCCGGGCTGCTGGAGCATTCCCTTGGTGCTGGAAGGGGCTGGGGCCCTCAGCATTTTGCAGGGTGGAGCTTGTCATCTTGCTTTAAAGCAGCTCCTCATGAATACCGTAGACTGAGAGCAGAGGGACAGTGGCGCTTCTCACTGCTTGTACCCAGGGAAATAAAGGGAAGCGGGACTAGTGGGAGTTTTCAAAAGCCTCTAACTCACCAGAGGAGCATAAATATCTTCAAGGGATTGCCCTGAGGTGCTTCTTAAAAAAGCAGCCGGGTTAAAGTGGCTTTGCTAAGTTTGTTCCCATGAATATGATTTTCCCCAGGCACACTTTTTACATATACCTGTTAGATAAAAGCTACCACACAGTAAAAGAAAAACAACACACAACCCTCTTAATTAAAGATATCAGGGGAAGGAGGCTCCTCATACAAAGGAAAAAAAGGAGGTGAGGTGGTTCTGGTTTAAAGAGCCCTGAGAAATAAAGCTGCCTGTGATTGCTATGGTGGTCCACACAGGTTCCTGCACAGAGCCTGAACTCAGTGAGTGCTGGTGGCTGTGATGCTTATCAGGGGTTCCCAAACCCTCCTCACCTCCTCCACTCCAGACCAACTCCTTGCTGCCCAGTGATGGTAGGCATCAGAAAACCCAACTTGAAAGCTGCTCCTCTTGATCTGCTTTCTGGGCCTGGTCCCTCTGGGTGTACCCTGCCTGCGGCCTTGTAGCTCCCTGCCTAGGTTATTTACCTGCCCGTCCAGCCCATGTCAGGATCCCACTGTCCCCAAACTCCTGGGAGGTTTCTCGAATGCCTGATGTGTTTTGGAGGATGGGCTCCTTCCAGACCAGTGACAATGGGATGACATCGTCCATTTATGTCGGCATGGTCCTGGGTCTCCCTGCCCCCTCCCCACTTTCTGCAGGGCTTCCCTGCTTTTTCTTTCCTTGGCGCCTAGTGAGGGTGGGTTGTCCACCCCTGCAGAGGTGTGACCCCTGGTGTGGGACACAGTGATTTTTACATGGCATTTGCTACTAGCCCATCATGCGCTGTGGAAATGATCCCGCGGTGCTCAGGGCCTGGCAGCAGTGAGTAGGTTACTTTGCCCACAGTGCTGAGAGCGTAACATGGAGGAAATGGAAGCAATGACTGGTGCCGACAGAAAAGCCAACTGTTGGACGTGCCTGTTTTGTGCCAGTTAATTCAGTTATGCTGACGACTTGCTTTGATGTAAACTCACTCTTGTGAACAAGCGTGTGATCTTATATTTGAAAGCCGGGAAACTTCTGTTGTTGAAGATTTGGAAGCTGCAAAGGCTTTTGTTGGGGTGTGCGGTGACAGTATGGATCCATGGGATATGCCTTTTAAAATATATTGGCCTGGGACATTGTGGAGGGAGGGAAAAGGTGGAAAGGAGGTGAGGAGTGTCGTCAGCAGGTAGGGGCTGCTGAGCATTGAGTCTGAAAAGCTCAACTGGCTTGATGGATGTGTATCTGTTGTCTACTGGGAAGGGGTTTCACTGTGCTATCCTCTCTGCCCCGCCGCAGCTTATGCTTATGTGGGTGTTTTCGGAGCTCAGTGACAGTACTGGTACAAACAAAAGCAGCGGTCCAGCGCCTTGGTAGTGAAGCAGTGGACCTGACCGGAACAACCGATAGAAAACGGAGCTACGAGAGTGTGTGTGAAATCTGGAAGATAGTCCGGACGTAGCAAACCCCTGTGAGAGCGACAGCAAAAGCTTATCTTGCTCTCCCTTCTGTCTGCTGCTCATGGGAACCCGTGCAGCAAAGTATTTATTCAGAGGGCTAGTTGTGTAGGTGGCCGAGCGTGTTATCGCAGAAACGAAATGTTAGTCATGAGAGCGTACTAGCTAGACATGCCTTCTGCATGCGCCTTCTCGCGCGGCAGCCGGCTTTATCTCCTGGCAGGGTGCGGGCCCTTGCCAGCTTGGCATGGGAACGCAGCAGGACGGGACTTGACGCGAGGAGTCTGGAAGGGAACGCCGCTCCACCAGCACTGAGCGCTTCGGCTGCATTTCCATGTCTAATCAGTCTAATTCACATTTGAATTAATGCAGAGTATATGAAGATGCTTACAGTTAACAAGTGGTTGTGGTTTTGTTTTGTAAATCATTATCTCGTTTTCAGATCAATGAAACTAAGTCCATGGCTGACAAACAAAGTTAACGTATTAAGGCTTTCAAGCGTACGTAACTCTTAGGTTGGCTCAGGTTTTGGATGCCCAAATTTAACCAAACTTCCAGCAGCTTTTGGCAACGCAAATCCTGTCAAGAACGATGAAAATGGGCACAGCAAAACAGAGGGTTTGAAATGACAAATCCCTTGTGTTTAAATCCTTAGATCTGGTCTTTCCTTGCATTTGGGAAAGGTACTATTAGTGAGGTGTCATGGAATTACACCATGTTGAGCCCTGGTTTTATACAAGTCTGAAGAATCCAAAAACTTATTCCTCTGTAAGAAATAACAAGCAATGTTACGCCAGTACAATTGCATGGATGCTGAGGTAATTTTCCCTCCTTTTGGCTATTCCAGTAGAGTGAAAGCAAATAACTGTTAGCATAGATTTTTCTCTCCAATACAAGAAAGCATAGGGAAACCTACCCTGCTTCGAGTAGGTTCCCCAGAGCAACCGTGAAGGAGAGGGCTGTAGGACTCCCTTGCAGGGAGCAGGGGGCTCCAAAGGAGCAGAGGCGGCTTTGGCAGGTGACACGCATCTGCAGCCCAGTTTCACCGGCACCCTGATTTTCGAAGGCATTCCCATCTGCTGCCACGCTGTTAATTTACCTCCAGCACAAGTTGCCAAGGTTTTTTAACTATCATTTTCTTGTTACATATTGATTTTATTCTATTGCCTAAAGGTATAGAAATAATTAGCAGAAGAGTCTTCCCATCGCATTTACTATGTAGTTAATTAGAAGTTTTATCATACAGAGTAGTCATGTGAGAAAAACAGCATTGTAGTAACTCAAGTGTGCTCTTCCAGCTGATGTGAAACAGCAGTCTCCATTGACTCCTGCCAGTCATTGTCATTTTACAACAGCAGCAGGAACATGGTCACGAATTACATGGGAAACACCAATGGCTTTTGTTTCATAAACACTTGGAGGCCCAGCATGTGCTCCAGGGAAGCTCTCACTGTTTAAGCAACTTGTCTGGGAATTAAGCTGACTTGTTGCAAATCAGTGCACCCTTCCCTCACAGTCTCCTTCCTGTCACCATGGGAGGGAACTAGCAGGTCTGTGGCATTTCCGTGGTCTTTGCATTCACCCAGAGCTTAGATGGTCCAGGATAACAGTTTGCCTCCAAGCTCAGGGACTCTGGGGCTCACCATGGCGATTAGCAAATGCTGAGCCCTTCCTTGCACTTCTGCTAGGGTTTCTCCTGGGGCAGGATTGCCCTCCATGCATTAACCAGCTTTGCTATGGCAGGGAAGCCTTTCTTGCCTTACAGCACCAAGTTTCTGGGTCAGATAGTTCGAGCATCCTTCTGTTCTTCTCGTTTCTTTCACACTGCGCATCCACACAGACTCTCCCACAGCCAGTTGACAGTGGGTGCTATGTCTGGCTCAGGAGGTGGCCAGTGGACCACCTGCACCGACATCTCTGAAATGGCCTCCCTGCAGAGCATGGTGGTGTCTGGCCTGAGGCTCTCTGAGGGGCAGAGGCTGTGGGGCTGCACCTTTCCATGCCACGCTCGACGGTGTTGATCCCTGATGAGCTTGTGGGTGCTGCGAGTGTTACTTGTGCCGGCTGCCTGTGAACCACGCTTGCAGGTGCTGCTGGGAGTGGCGGAAAAGAGATGTGATTGTGTGTGTCTGTGTACATAGCAGAGATAAAAAAGAAACTTGCACATGCCAGTAGGTAATTTGGGCATTGATAATGAATCTCTCCCTTGTAACTGAGTGGCTTAAATCCAGCCCATGGCCTAGAGAGAATAATGTTTATTCCTGAAAAGAAGGCTCTTCGGCACGCTTTTCTGGCTGCAGGCCAACGTCTGGTATCTGTTTCTTAAATTGGGACAGGTACATGTGCATCCTGGAGAGCAGCTGAGACTGATGGCTGGCTGAAGGTACAGCTCAGTCTCACCTCCTCCCAAAAAGTGGCTACTGTAAAGCTGTGAGAAAGCATATGATATGCTGGCCTGCATAGAGCCCCATCTCCAGACCCTCACCTCTCTGGAAGAGGTGTTGTGCCAGGTAGCTGGTGGTCCTCTGAAGCTGCCCATATTTAAATGTTTGTTCCAGCTTGTGACACTCAGAGAGCATTTGTGTTTTGGCAGGGAAGGCAAGACCAACCAGGAGCTGCTTTTGAGTCGAGT
>NW_009649982.1:2202024-2209401 GCF_000708025.1 Charadrius vociferus
CCCCAGTCAGCAAAGTAAGAGTGTGTAGAGGTACAGAGCAGGACATCTCCCAGCGGCACCCCAGGGAGGGTGTCTGCGCAGAGATCAGGATTTTGGCAGGTCCAGGTTCTGCTTTCAGACCCTCCGCTCTACGGTGCCATAAGCCAAGTGCTTTTTATTTCTGCAACCACTAGTCTACTTATTTGGCAAGCTCTTTGGGACTGGGTGCTCTGTATTTTCCTGTTGATCCCCACAGCCTTGGTTTGATTTCATACTCTTCCAGGGGGTGGGGGCTCCTCACTCTGCAGAACAACAGGCATCTGAGGTGGCTGCTGTGCCAGGGGTGCAGGCGGGCAGCCTGCCCAGGGAGGCACAGTCCAAAACTGGGCTCTGGGAATCTCAGTTGCCTTCTGGGTACTCTGCTGACTACCTAGGGCCGGTATAAGCACCTAAGTTAGATGCCTAAAATTAACCTAAGATGGTGTGGTGATCATCCTCATTCATTCTCCATATGCACTTCTTTTTTACCCACATTCACGTTTCTATATGGCTGATTTATGGCCATGCATTTCCACCCAAAGGCCTTTTTACAGTTAGTGCTGTGAAGTGGCCTGTTCCTGGTTAACTGCAACACGCTGAACATTGTTCTGCAGATGTTTGTTGGAGCCTGAAATGAGGGCTCATCTATTCTTTGTTTGCCTCAAGATTGTGGTTTGAGGTGCATATTCAGTTTGGTCGATGTTAGACAGTATTTAAAAATACAGTTTCTGTTGCATCAGTAGAAAAAGAGAAATTCTGCTTGCCAAAAGCCCCTTCCTCTTAGATATCTATCAATACCTTCCCTAGCTTAGATAAAATATCTGCATCATGGCTCAAAGCTATTATCGTGTTAGAAGTGAACTTCCCATCTGAATCTTGCATGAAAGAGCCTATAACCTCAAATTTAATAACCTCAAAATTAAGCTGTAATTGTATAAGCAACATCTGGACTATAAATTGGTTGCTTCTTCAGAGAAGGCTTCTCCTTTATTTTTCCTTTAAAAACCTGGCTAAGCAATATTGCTTGCCTGGTTGTAATTTAAGGCAAGTTCACTCTAAACCAGCTGTGCTAGAGGAAGGTATTACCATTGCCTGCCTGCTGGTTACTGCTTCTGTGCCGGAGGGAGGCAGCTGCAGGAGTGACAGCCCTCTCCGGGGTGTCGTGGCAGGATCCCTGCGAGCATTTCCCAGGCACAATCCCTCTGCTGAAAGCAAGCAGCTGGCTCCGGTGGTTTGAGGGTTTGCCCTCAGCACGAGTGCACAGGGCAAGCTACTGGGCAGGAAGGCAACGCGAAGCCCTGACTTGATCTGCCAGCAAAACCGCTTGTTATCTGTAACCCACTGGAGATGAAAGGAGCCCCGTTTACCTATTTAAACTCTTTGAATGAGCACACTGTGGCTGCAGTACATTAAGGAGGAAAGCAGGTTATGGGCATGTCGGGATGCTAAGCTGTTGAGCTGACACAGCAAGACGTGGAATTCTTGTCCATCTGTGAGTCCAGAGTTAGAGCGAGCTGCGGTGTATAGCAGTGAAACAAACCCCAAGTAGTTTTGGGGCTGGAAACAAGACAGGCTGCTTGTATCCCCTGCAATGCGAAGGTGCCCGATGGTGTTTCTAAATGGTAGAGGAGGGAAAGGGCAGCAAATCTTTGAGTGCCTGTTGAGGTTCAAGTGGACCCTGAGCTCTTGGATATTTGAAGTTGCAGAACGGTGTTGCATCTGATGGCAAGCAACGTTGGCATCTATGTTTGATTTTCCACGGGCTATGTGAAAAGGCTAGGGAGAATGCCAGCCAAAGCCATTTCAACCCTTGGCCGCAATCTTTACGTTTTAGGGTGGCTCCTTGTTTCAGCATCAAGCAAGACATTTCACAGCTCAGAGAGCAGCTTATCTCATATGTGATGAGAGCAGCGATTCTGTTGCTGAAGAGCAGGGAATCTAGTTTGTCATTATCAGATGTGTAATTTCTGGGGTTCATCTTTGAGCCTGTCTGACTCTAAAGCACTCAGGAACTACCACAGCTGAGTGTAGTGTACTACCACACCACCTAACTGGTGTTCTTGGTGAGGCTTTCCCAGTTAGGTTTTAGCAAGAGAAAAGGAGGGGAAAAGCTGAAATTACTCTGCAAGTAAGTGATCAGGAACCAGTGGTCTCCTTGCACGCCTGCAATTAACCTTCAGGTGGGAGGCTCCTGGAGTCTTTTCCAACTAGCAGAAGATGTCGTGGTTGGAGTCTGTTGTTTTCTACTTAAAAGTCATGTATCAAGGTTTTCCTTTCAGCAGCTGCCCAGTATGCAAACTTCTGAAGCATGCTTTGATGACAGGTAATAATTGTCACTGCAGAAAAGATCCCACTTGCTAACTGAATCCAAATCAAAACTCTTCATGCTTGAGTTCATCTGAGGGAGAGGATGAGCTGGCCAATGCAGACTGCTATCATCCTAACTAGCTCGACACTGCCCTAATGAATTTCTGGGTTGAAGATGAACTTTCCTCCCAGAACACACATATCTGCAAACATGACTGTGAATGTGGTGGGTGGAGAGGCTGCAATTCAGCATGCTGCTCCAGATGCAGATCTGCCTTGAAACAGTGATCAGGGCCCCATTCCCCTCACCAGCCCTTTCAGCGGCTCTAACATGCATGTCAAGAACAGGGCTGTGCCGAAACACTCACAGCACGGCAGAGAGGGAGGAGTGAAATCTGGCAGCAGCAGGGGATGGAAAGAGACGAGGAAGCCCAGTGGGAAACCAGGCTCATCCCTCCACGGTTTCTGACAGGGATGGCGTTCGTGGGGTTGTTGAAGGACACCACATCTCTCTCTGGACATGCGTAATGCAGGAGCTGATGGTCAAGGCCAGAGGACTTCATCCTGACTTGAGGAATCATTTCCACAAATGTTCTGTTGACCTCCAGAGGTGGTGAAAACTGCTCTCATCTGAAACAGGATCAGGTCTTGCAAAATATTTGATCATTGCATCTGATGCATCCGGGTAGTCCAGCAGACAATAGCTGTTTTCACACTCTAACAAGAGCTTTGCTGGTTGCGTAACTGGAGAGGGAAGAGAAACATGGAGCCACAGCCACAGCAGCAGCAGCTCCACGTGGGGCGAGGGCAGGGGCACCAGGGAGGCATGCAGGGGAGAGGAGCCAGACATCAGCCACACGAAGTGAAAACCCAGACCAAACGCAGGAACCAAAGCATCGCAGGCAGCTCCTATTTGCTTTTCTTCCAGATTTGCTTTAGCAGCAGCCAAGTGAGCCCCACATGGGCCCAGTGTTTCTCTGGCAGCTCTAGCTCCCTGCACGGTGTGGGAGGAGGGAATGTTGGCCCCCCTCACTGGCTGGGTCTTTGCCAGCCATGGGAGCTGCTCCTGGACTGAGGGTGCTTGAGGCTCCCTTTGGGTCCTGCTTCAACCCACCAGCTCACCCTGAGGCTTCTCCCTTCCTCCTGGAAGGTGGGTTGTTTTTTTTCCCCTCTTAGAAAGGGCATTGGCAAGGCGCATCATGGTCAGCAAGCAGGAACTTACAGCCTTGATCAGAGGTGGCAAATCCTCCCTCACAGCTTGCGTTGCTGCACCGAGCACGGAGGTGATGGCTGCTGACTCACAAGAGGCGCTTCCTTATTTGCACTGTGGAGATGAGCAAGGTGCTGAGCTGAGGACAGCGAGAGATGGGATTTGGCAATGGAGTGAACCTTGCCGTCTTCTCGTGTGGGTGTGGAGAGCAATTCCCGCAGATCTGTTGAGTCAGTCCCATTTGCAGCGCTTGGCTGCTGGCGAGCCTCTGCTTGAGGGCAAGAGACTGGCATGACACACAGACGGGTGCAGGGGGGAGGAGGAGGAATAGGCTGAGCGTGAGGTGCCAACATGGGCCTTGCCAGGCGTTAATGGGCTCAGTGGAGCTCCTGCGTGAGAAGGACAGGGCTCAGGCCCTGCAGCCTCTTACCCATAGACCAGCTGTTTATGAACACTGTGCATTAAACCCTGAAGTAGGCTAGTTCAAGGATATTTGTTTAGTATTGCCCTTTCCACTGCCTTTTCATCTCAATCTTACTCTTGTGTCTCTCTCCGATGAGCTGGAGAAGCGCTGTCTGTGCAGGCAGGTTGCACCTCATTTCAGGGTGTTCAGGTCACCTGAAGATGCTTCTGTTCCCCCAGCTCCAGCTGGCTTCTCCAACTCCAGTACCCACTGGAAGCTGATTTGGTTTCAAGAAAGGAAAAGAAAAACAGAAATCCGTGTGGTAGTTAGCTTTTAAAATAGGCTTTATGCTACACTTTTAAAATGAATAAATACCACCAAAAGAGGAAGTGATAAAAGTGAAGGAGAAACCAGTGACAACCAAGATGCTTGGCTCAGTTGAATCACCCAACCTGCCTTTCTGAAGTTAGCTTCCTACAGTGCTGAAAACACTTACAATAAATGTATCTTAGAAAAATGAGAGTGATCTTCTCAGTTTCTCTCTTTCTCTACAAACAGAAAGTGCTGTTTGACAAAGGGGATCACCGCATGCTATTGTATGACGTGGGAGGCCCCGTTGAGCGATCTTTGCTGCAAACTAATTTAAGGAAGAATTACTCAGCAAAAGCTCCCTTGAAATAGGTTGAGACATATGCACATTTCGGCTGCTTCCTAAAAGCAAAATGAGTCTGCACCGTGATTTAAAAAGAGCTGGTATATTAATAAGGGTTTCCCTAGCGATGAGTTACTCTGATTCTTGGGGATGGTGCTGGAAGGCTGCTTGCATTGCTCAGGCGTTGCTCCGGTTGAGCCAGGTTGAACTGCCGTGGCTGTAATCTTGTACAGAGGCTATACTCACTGTTTTAAAGGTAGTAATACCTCTACCATCTGATAGTGCTTCAGCACTGACTAGGGAGCAAACGCAGAGGACAGGAATCCTTTGATAGAAGGATCCCGCGATGTGTGGGCAGGCTGCAGTTAGTAGAGACACCACCCCAGCCTGGCAGGGAGAAGAACTCTACAGGAGCAAGGCTGTGGGACTGCGGACCATGGGGTCTCATCCATCCCCTCTTCTGCTCTTCAAAAATTTAACCTGGGCAGAGTTTGGTTTTAGTTTTCAGGACAGGGGCTAGTTTGGGGTATAAGTCCTTTAAAGTTATTTTTCACAGATTGGTCACTGGGGAGAAGACCAAATAGGCAGCAAGACGCTGCTGGATATTTACTTCAATATACTGCTGCCTCCTGTGCAGTGTCAGATCTCTACACGCAAGACCTGACTTGCGGGAGTTTACCATCAGTGCTACCATTTTTGTACCTATCCTTTCTGCCGGTTGTCAGTGTGAGAACTTGGTACAGGCTGGCTATTGGACTGAGGTTGAGCAGAGTGGAGGAATTCAGATTATCGCTGGTTTCTGGTAGCATATGTCACAACCTTAGCTATCCATGAGGTGTTTGTATTGTGCGTCTTGGTGCCAAAATGGGGTTTCTCAGTCTTAGCCCTAAGACATGGTGGGACTGGAGCATCCCTGAGAAGGAAGTCTATGAAATGGAAGCTTCCCAGCAGCTACTGCTCGGTATGTAACGCTGAGAATGAGTCCACGTCTGATTCACTGCTTGCCATCCCCAAGGCTGGATCCTTCCCAGCCAGAGGGCTCTGCTGCTTCCCTCAGTCCATCAGTGGAGTAGAGAGGGGTCACTGGGTCTGTACAAGCTGCCTTTAAAGGAGTAGAGTCAAAATAATACTCAGAAATACATTAAATTGGAGCAAAAAGAAGTGGAAGCCACGCAAGGCTGAATTGGAAACTGAAGAGAAATAAAGAAGTGATGTAGAAACAAATAATATTGCCTTTGCTTGCACCCAGGCCATTAAATTTGATAGGAACACTTTAAAGCAGTGAAGAACCTTCGAAAGGTGCCACCAGATCCAGTAGTGTAGAAAGTGATCTACATGCAGGAAGACAGGGGATGGATTATGTAAGGAAAAACAACTTCTAAACCCACTATTTTTATGCTCTTACTGGAGAAAGTAATTCCTATGTACTGGATCTTGTCACTTTTTTCCTCTTGGTAAAGTCTTTCTATGGAGATAGCAGACTTTAATTTGAAGTCTGTGGTTTTAACCCATGCAAATATTTTCCTGCTTGGTTGCTGAATAGTTTGTAGTGACGTACTCTGAATTTCAGGTACCACTGAAATGATTTCAGTGAAACTGCAAATGTAGAAATAAGGCAAAACTTTGCCTTTATGCAAAAGAAAGCAAAGGAAAAACTAAAAAAAGGACTTTCCCAGGCTTTTTCCATCTCTTCTTTGATGTCATTTCATCTGAAGTTTATTTGAAAATCTAAACAGGAGAGCATGTGTACTTCCTGTGCCTGACACTGTTGCTATTTCTGAAGGAAAGGAAATTATTATTTTCCTATTCATTTACTACTTTTGTACTGATTCAGCCACAAGTGTTAGCTGACCTCAACTGGATGCAGATCCGTCCAGGCATTTCTCTTTTGCTCCTTGTGAAATCTTGTATTGGTGTATGCATGGCTTCTCTCCCACCATTTCAGTTTCCCAACCTGTATTTTGGTTTACAGTCTGTAGCAGGCAGAGTACTGCCGTGTGCCCAGAAACCACAGGGAGCGTGAGTGAGGAAGAACAACAGACCACACACCACACACACGCGCTGGTATTTTTATGAAATCAGGTCGGTCATTTTCAATCACTCTTGCCGGCACAGGAAGATGACGTCTTGTGTTGTGATAATACCAAAAATCCCCTGTCACTTTTAGCGTGAATCAGCTCAGAGCTGTTCCTGTTTGCCATGCAAAACCAGAATCCTAATGTCCGTGTTCTGCAGAGAGATGAAGTTGGGTGGGCAACTCTTCTGCCCCTAACACTCAAGCCAAAAATCTCCATCTGATAGTGAAGGCTTATTCTCACGCTGCTGCTCTTAGGAAATTGGGAAATGCGCAGGGCAAACATGAGCAGGCTGATGGTGGCACGCAGCGTACAGCCAATACTGACTCAGTGGTTCTACCCATGTGCTGTAGATCACAGAGATGTGCCTGTTCTCAACTGCATATTCTGAAACTCGAATATTTATATCACACTTAATTCTTCAAATTACTTTCCTGATTCTATTGTGTAGCTTGAGCTAATGGTTTCACATTTGGTAATAAATCTCCAAGCCCTGTTTTACAGGTGTAGGTTTGAAACAAGGACTTATCCTATTGCTCATTCTCTGCCAAAAGTTAAATTGCAGGCCTGTTTCTTCAGATATCTTGTTGAAGCACATGTTTCTGGCGAACAGGTTACTATGGGTACGTGTTCCAAAATTGTACAGGTACATTTCATCATGTATCTGCAGGAACCATTCCTCCTTTCCATGGAAAGCAATGTTTTCCTGCTG
>NW_009649982.1:2209533-2267001 GCF_000708025.1 Charadrius vociferus
GTAGGGTAAGGACATGTCCTGTAATTTTGGCAGAAGGGCTGCAAGACTAGGTCCAAATGCTATGCCGTTCATCATGGTTCAGCAAGGGCTTTTGCTCTTCTGGTCTATTTTGCTGTGGGCCAAATAGGTTGGGAAGACTTATAACATCTTGTAGCTGTGGTACCAGTCTCCTGTCTTGTGTGTTACTTTAGGATTGGGAAGACAGCAAAGAAAGGTTTGATTTCTGGAAGAAGTCTCCTAGGTAATTTCAGAGCTGACTACAGTCCTCTCAGTGGCAACATGTTCTTGGAGGCTGGGTTGTGTTTCTTGTTTCGTAAAGCATTTCTAACAAAAGGTCTCTCTGCTTGTGGCTCTGCTCCAGCCAGGGCTCCTCTCCATGTCCCTGTGGCACTGTGCCATCCCTGGCATGGCCGATGGGGACCAGGTGGGCCTGTGGCCTGTCTGCCAGGTTGCTGAACACTGGTCCTTCCAACGCATGCAGAAAACACTCAAAACTTCTGCAAAGAGGATTATGGCAGAAGTCATGGGGAAGGGCAGGCAAAAAAATTAGAAGTAAATCTAAATCTCGATGTGCTACACTGGTTCCCCATCTGCCAGACCTGCCTTCCTCCTCTCTCTCGTCTGCTTCTTCCTTTGCACTTCAAAACATCCTCCCTTGCAGCTGGCAGGGAGCTTTTCCTTGTGCACAGGGCTTCTGAAACTGGGATGCAGGTCACTAAGTGATGTCCATCCCTTGCAGGGTAAGGATGAGCATCAGCGCCTTCTTCTTTCCCTGTGTTGGCCAGAAGGTTGAGCAGCCTCCCAATTTTGATCCATGTCCCTTTAATGGTGAAATTGATGCCAGCTGAATTCTGGCTGTTTCCCCATTGGCATGAGCTTTGTTTTACTAAATCCCCTGAATGTCTGCACATGGGAGAAGTCACAGCTGGATCTTTTCAGGAGGTCTTGGAGAGCAAGACAGATGAAACCCCACGCTGCCTCCCCACAGCATGTGTCAGGAAAAAATCCTGATGGGCTGAAGCAAAACACGAGCTCAGGAAGGGAGCGGCAGCTTCTTCCCTGAAGGCTGATGGAGGATTAGGAGTGCATACATGACCCACACAAAAAGATGCTGGTTGCCCGTGTCTGTCTCACCTGTGACGCAAACCCAGTGGGGCTAAGTCTGCACGGGGTGAAATTAAGCCGAGTGATATGTGCTTGGGATGCCACCCCAACAGCAAGAGAGCCGCTGGAGGCTGGCGCTGTGGTTGCAAATCTAAATAATCTCTGCAGTGATGTGGCTGATCAGAAAAGAGAAATGGGATGGCTTGTGGCTGGTAGGAAGCTGTGTCTGCTCCAGAGCATCCCAAGAAGCTGGTGGTGGTTGCCAATGCCAGGTCAGCTCTCCTGGAGCTACTGCTCACAGCCAGCAGGATTGCGCAGTGCCTGGACGGAGCAATGCTACACCATGCCTGGGGCCTCTAGACGTTGTTGTCCTACAGATAAATAACAGGGTCTGAGCTGCTGACATTGCTTGTGATGTTGTGAGTCAGGTTTTCCAAAGAGCACAGTGCCTGATGGGCTGAGCTGTGGGAAAAATGGGCCCCTTGTTTAGGTGTCTGCTGGATCGGTGAGCTCCCAAGAAATTTTGGTACCCTGCTGCAGGAACTTGGGTACCATGGCTCACGTCTTCTGCTCAGACTTGAGCCTAGGCTTCCTGGGCCTGTGCTGTATCCCTTGGTATGATGCCTCAGCTCTGGGTGGGATCACACCCTCCCGGCATGTCATCTTTGATGACCTCCAGCCAGCCTCATTCCTGGAGAGGCGAAGTGCCAGCCCGTGAGCCCTTGCTGGCCTTCGCAGCTCTCTGAAGGCCTTTCCAAGGGGAGACAAGGCCATTCCTACACCCTGCAAAGCCTGGGAAGAGCCAGGCATCTCCAGTGGCATATTTGAAATTAATAGAAAAAGGTGTGTCTTTGCATAACGCGCTGTTCAGCTGTGGAGCAAAAACATCCAGTGGAGGTTTGAAATGCACAGAAACTACTTCTGGCTCAGGAAGCCCCTGAGCTGTAAATTGATGGTGGCTGAGAATGGATTCAGCGGAGACATCGCCGTATGTTTGCCCTGTTCTTGCGCTCTTCCCAGATTGGTGCCTGGCTGGTTTCAGAGAGTGGAGATGAAGAGGGACAGACTTCAGTGCCCCCATGCATCTGCTCCGGGGCCGTGCAATGACGTGTGTTTCTCCTGGGGACCAATGTGGCACCTCTGGGGAAGTTCCTGCCCATGCAACTAGGTGAGATCAGGCAGAATCGGATTCCTCCCGTACTGAGCGATTTCTGCTTAGGACTGTGTGTTTATTTTTAAAAAGGGAAATGCAGCTGTATGCTTTCTTCACTGCATCAATACCAAGAAAAACCACAGAGATGACGCTCTCACAGGACAAACCCCAAATCTTCTCAAAATGATTCCAGCTGTGCTTCTCTTTTTGCATAACATCCAGGCGTAACATTTTCACTGCTTTTCTGTTTTGCTTTTTGTTTGTTTGTTTTTTGTTTTTGCCTTAGGCCGTGGACAAGGTGCAGTGGCAGTGGCAAATTTCAGAGCACGTACTGTAAGGCCAGTGGGCTGTCTGCAGCGTCCCCTGCGCCTACAACCAGCGAGAAAGCGAGCGAGACTCTGCTTCATGCATGCAGCCATGCCGTAGGGATCAGCGACCCTTCGGGTCATGACTTCGGTCTACTCTGTCTTCACTTTCCCTGTATAATTTTTTATTTCCTATTTTCCCCTTGTTTGCTGTGACTTTTAGATGTCAGTGGTGGATGGGTAAGGAAGGATTCCTTCTCTGCTTTTGCTTTTGCTTTTTCTTTTTTTTTTTTAATATGTTTTAAAGATTTTCTCCCCTCTCTACCTCTTCTTTTGCTTAACACTGCTAAGATGACCTACAGTGAAGCTGAGATCTGGATGGCGGCTTCTATGATGATGGCTCCTAGAAACTCTGTGAAACCTGCAGAGACGTTGCCAGAATTGGCTGCTCACTACCCTGTGACAACATGTTTAATGGTCATCCAGTTTCTGTAATTCATCAGTAATTCAGTCATGATTGCAGCTACGAGACCCTCCTCACGGTCCCCCCTCTGCCTCCTGGTGCAGCAGTAGACCATACACACCTGCAGCGAGAGAAACTTCCGCAGCAGTGCCTGTGCCACCTTGCAAGCTGCCCACAGACCCAGGGAGAGGTGCCTACTTTTTTGGGCAGCTTGTTATTTCTCTTCTCTGAGGAGAAGGCTAAAGTCCACGTGACAGCTATTTAAATGAAATTCCTGTTTGTCTGGCTGCCGCAGCAGCTGGTCCTTTGAAGCTGATGCTTCTTTTGAGGAAAAAAAAAAAAAAGCTGACCATAAAAGGGTCAGTAACCTTACAACCTACAAGGCCGTGAGCTGTTTGGGATGCCAGCAGTGAGGGATGGAGAGCTGCCTGCACCCGCCTCCCGCACGCTCTGCAGCCCCTGGCCAGGGCCAGGCTGGGCACTCAAATCCCACTTATAGAAAGTGGGAGAATTTGGATTGTCTGGGGTTACTTTCTGAAACTGCTTCCCAAAGGTCCAGCTGTCTGAAGAATAGGACTTCAGACTACCCCCTGCAACCTTTCCTGCCAAGAGAGAAAATTAAACTCTTTAGTTTTGTTTAGATGGAGTAAATTGTTGTGGTTTGGGTTTTGGTTTGCATCTTAAGATTGTATATTTTACTATAGCCTATTTCTATGAAATTAAATTAAAGCATATCAAAACAACGTAATTTGGAAAGGGGAAGATCACTCAGCAGTTTGGTTGGCTGCAACTGGGGTATGGGAACTTTTGCCCCTCAGCCATTTTCACCCTGACCCAGGGTATTGTCAAAATTGAGACTGAGCTGGCAGAAGGCAAAGCAGCCCCACTACAGTTTTCCAAACAAAGCTAGTAGTTATCTTTGCAATGCAGGAGTGTGGGATGGAGTATTTTTCTTCATATCTAATAGATGAGGCACAGAGACTGTTTGGCTCAGCCTGTAAGGCTGCTTAAGCACTTACACCCCACTGATTTCAATGGAAATGGTGTGACTAAGGCTGCTTTGAATGCCAGGGCCTGATCTTAGCTACGAGGATGGAGAAAGCTTTTGAAGGTGCAAGGAACCCATCATCCTCTCTGATGATGGATTGCAGCCCAGGCATGGCTGCAGTACACAATAGTACTTGTGATGGGCTCTCAAACAGAAGACATGGCTGGGGCGAGAGTCTGTGCTACGATGACAGGCCAAACCAATGGGAAGTTGTTTAAATTGCAAAAAGATTCTGCTGAAAGGGTTAGGAGAGTAAACGGCTTAATAGGCAAAATGGGCTTAATGTACCGCATGAAAAGAAACTTGAGAGAGCACAAAATGGCTGGTGCAAGATGAAATTCAGACACTAAAATACTGATTTATCCTATTCTGCAAACCATGGATACAAAATGTGCGGATGCTGGAAATGCCGCTGGCTGATCGGCAGCAATGCTGCATGAGGATGTCAGCGGGGAGTGTCAGTGCTCCCCAGTGCATACTCCTGGGAGGACAACATAGCTTTCAAGTCGCACTCCAAGTTCATGTGAATTCAAGTGAATGCTGAAGCTATGGGAAACCATTTGATTTTCTTTGGCAAGACGAACTGTTGAGCAGATGTGAAGATAAATGTCCTGTTGATAGGGGGAAAAAATCTCAGTGTTTCAGCCAAATTTATATTTTCTTCTGTTAGCCTTTTTTTCAGAAAAGGCATAAAGAAGGGACTGAAAGTTTAATTTGCAGATTTGAAGTTCAATTTTTGCATGGTTAGGGGGCGAAATGCTCGTAAAGCAAGATATTTGCGAGTTTCACGGTTTTTGCTTACGTTGGCTGTAACATTTTGTACCCACATTATATCAGTCATGACATGATATTATTGCTTTTTTAAGACAGTCAGTTGCTCAGTCAGGAGGCTAAATCGCAAGTAATCAATGAGTGCCTACTCAGGAAGTTGCCTCCTCTGCATCCTGTAAATGTAAATGATGTTAACGTAAAGACTATAATCCAATGAGATGTGTAGACTGTTAATGGAAAGAAAAGTTAATTTCTCAATTAAATTTATTCTAGTGTTTGCATCTTTTCAGGTGAGCTACTAACTTGTCACTCTGAAGTGTTTATTTTTATGTCATGAAAAAAATGCAATAAGAATAAATATAGAGCATATGAACTTAAAAGAACTCTTTTAAAAAATAGATCAAAGCCAGAATTTAAAATATTTGATGTTGAGACAGGTTTATAAATGGTAACCAGAGAGCATAAAACTGGTAGATTATTCTTTTCTTTTATTTTCCTGCCTCATGTGTGGCTGCAGTAGTGTGGGAAGGGGATTACTTATAAGGTGACAAGACCCCCATGAAAATGAGAGTTTTGGAGGACTTGTGCTTCTTAGAGTGTACATTAATTGATGCAGTGGTAAGGATGTTCAACCGATGGGCAGAAGGGTATATGGCACTGTTATGGCTGGACTTTTCTCCAGGCAGGGAGAGCTGTTATCTTGTAGCACCTAAATGTGACCTGTGTCCTCTTAGTTCTTAATACACACTGTTCAGCACTTGAAAATCTGGTTTTGGAGATTTTTAAAATTTTTTTTTTCCTTCCCCATGGTTCCTGTTCTCATAGGTTCTTAATCATTCTCCTCTGCCTTGGCTTCCTGAAAGGAGCCCATCTGCTCTCTTGCGCTGGTTTCGGTCTGCGCCGAAACCGCAAAACTCAGATTAGGCTCTTCAAAAGCTTTACCAGGCTTCAGGAACTCCTGAAGCAAATCTGGGCCCGTTTTCATGCAAATCCAAATACCTTTTATGGTTTCGTTTCAACTTGACATTTTGATTTTGAGATTTTGAGTCGCTCAGACCCTACGGCTTTATGTGAAACCCAAAGGGCGTGAACTTACATGAACTGAAATGGAAAAATATTCAGATGAACCCACTGAAGACTGAAACTATGTTCTCACAACCGTGCTTAATAAACCGCTCTGTTTTTCTCTTAATTGCAGAAGTGGCAGCTACTGTTCCACAGCTAGGAGCTGCAGCAAGGCAGAGTTTCCAGTTTACGTATACTGGGTATATTAAATAGGGATCCTGGTAAATCACGGGTGGTTTATATTCTTCCAACTGAGAAGTCAGTAAATACAGCACTTTCTCCATCTCAGCATGACCTGAGCAGTGAGGAAATCAATGTTTTCCCCTCACGACGTGTGCTGGTACAGGGGTGATGCAGGGTTTACCGTCACGGTGGGTCGCTCGCTCTGTCACTTCCAGGAAAACTGCAGTGTGTCTTGGCATGGCTGAGAGCAGCGCTGGGTCAGCCCAGCTCCGGTCATGGTGGAGAAGTCCTGGAGCTGCTCTGACTGAATGCCTCCAGCATCATGTCTGTTGTTTTCTAGCATGCAGTGGCTCCTTCGATGGGCCATAGGTGGCCTGGCAGAGCCCACCAACCCTCTGCCAAATTGCCCGCGTGGCCAGGTCACCACCTCTAACTCCGATGGCCCTGGGACACCTGTTGCTGATGGCAAGCAGATGCACCAAGGCACTCGTGAGTCGATGCCATCCCTCTCCTTTGCCCTCACCGCCCGCCTTGCCAAGGGCCAGGAGCCTTTGGGGATTGCCCCGTGGGGACGGGAACAGGAGGAGAGAGGAGGAGGTACCCCTTGACTCAGGTACAGGCAGGGCAGCTGACCAAAGTGGGAGCAGCACATGCTCTGGGCAAGCTTTAGCAAATAACTGGGGACCTGCCGCTTGTGGTAGTAGCCAGTTTGACCCCAAATCAGCTTCTCTATGCAAAGAGCAGGACCCTAAGCAAAGCTTCCTTCTCAGCGATGATGACAGGCTACACGCAATGTTTCCAAAATCTGTTTGGGTCTTTCCAAGAGGACAAGCTCCTGTTGCTTCCCAGCCCGAGCAGCTGAGCACGGTGCTGGGAGCTGTGTGAGATGCAGATCATGGAGGGAAATGCAGCTTGCAGGGCTCTGGTGTCCTGCGCTGTCACGGTGTCTCCTTGGACATCAGAAACAGCATCAGAATCTGTGATGCACATTGCACACCCCATGTTACTGGTCCCGCTACTCAAAAATTGACAGGTCCTAGTACCGTGAAAAAATTTAGAAATTACAAGTGTTTTTATGGAATTCTTGTTCCTGAGTTTTTCTCTGCCACTCTGAACGATAGCAACTTTTTTTCACCCCCTTTGCATTCAGCTTGTCAGCCTGGTACATCCATCAAGGTTTGGGGACTGACTCTCCAAGGAAGCCCCCACAGATGAGGAGAGCTGGTAGTTCTTTGCACCCCAAATCTCTGCTCTGTCCTTTCACCGCACCCACTGTGGGGCAAGAAAGTCCCCCCTGGGTGCTGCAGTGCACAGTGCTCCTTCTCCACCCATGCCGAAAGGCAGTGGGCTTTCAAAAGGTTTCTTAACACTTGAAATGAAGTTGTGGTGTTGTGATGAATCTCTTTTTCTCATGGCCTCCATGGTCCAAACTGCTTTACCTGCCAGATGGGACAAAGCCAGGTGCTCCCACAGGAAAGGCAGGAACAGAGGCAGAGCTGTGGGGAGTGCAAGCCAAGTCCAGGTGGCTGTCCTCACTTCTGGGCTTGGTCCTGCCCAGGGACTCTGCTCTGCCTCTGTACCTCAGGTTTCAAGCCCAAGAGGATATGGTAGGCCCCATTAAATGAAACAACTGGTAGTGGTGGGCTCTTACTTCTTTTTTTTTTTTAATAAAAAAACCCCAAACCTTATTGGCACAGCTGTTCTCAAGACCCAACAGGGAAACCCCAGAGCCTGTGACACCTCCGTGTACAGGCAGATAGTGGTATGTGACCTTTTGGCACTGTGGTCCCCTTGAGACGTTACTGACTAAAGAGCGTGGAAAAACCTCTGTGGACATATGGCTGTGAATGACTGCTCAGCCTTTTTTAAGAAAGCGCATGTGTGGAAGCGAAGGTCTGCCATTTCAAAGGCTGGGTCTGGTTTTGTGCCTCTATGTCTATGGGAGAAGCAAGACAATCCACACCTAGGAAAATGAAGCCTTTTGAAATGAAGCTTTCAAAACCGTCAGTTAAGACTTTTTATGTTAATTAAAAGATTAATATAATTGATTTAAAGAGCATGCACATTGCGGCAGCCTATTAGGGATGTGCTATCTGCAGTTTACATACAGTTTACTCACTGCAAATACCATACACATAGTGAGGCGAAGAAGGTGAGGTTAGTCATGGGTGGAGTGGAGCAAGTTGTCCTTGTTTAGTTGTCTTGTGGTAAAAAACACAGCTACCTTATCTCCTTTAGGATTTTACTACAGGCTTGCTAACGCTCGGTAACTACCTTGTTTTTGTGTTCTCTTTCAATCCTCCCTCACCAACTTCTCCTGCACTAGAGGCTTTGTCTCTGAGAGTTACCTGACTTCCACAACCACATTTTCTCCACACCAGGTTATTGCTGGGACTGGCTGCTTCAGAGCTCCTATGGCTGGTAATGGACACAAGGACTAAGTGACTTTCCCCGGGTGACAGGGGAAACCAAGCTGGAAATCAAACCCAGGCATTCCCAGTTAAGTTTCTTACTTAGAAGATTTTTTTTTTTTTTTCTGATCTCTCCACATCACTCTCTGAGGCTGGTTTTTTTTTTTTCTGGGCCAAGTAGTTAGTTAATCCACCATGCCTTTCTCTGGGCTGTCATCACTCTAACACCAAAGTTTACTGAGTTCCCTGGCAAATGGGCCCCTTATTTTAATAGATGGGTGTTAAAAAGTTGAGTCTTCCATGATGTGCAGACAAAATTACTGACCAGTGTCTCTCCGGCAGTTTCTTAGCCTTACTTTGAACGGACTTGAGCAACGATCATGGTCTGCCTTTCTTTCTAAAAGATTTGCAGACTCCTCATGGATGGAGGGGGGGGGCTGTCCTTGTTTTACTTTCTGGCAGACATTTAAGAAAGAGTGAGCTTCCTTAAGTATATTTGCCAGTCTTTCACTCCTATTTCAGTGTTCAACTCCTATGCTGAAAATATTTTGCATTAAGAATTATGTGTCTGTGAAAAAGCATATGGAGAATTTATTGGATGATCATATTCTTTTTTATTGTTCCAAGCTCCCTCTAGAGAAGAGGGCCATTAACCTTGACTGCTCCTTCTTTAATAAATAGCAGCTTGTTCATCAAAGTTGCATTGCCTCCTGAAGCTTGGTGAAGCCTTGAAGCACTTCTGAACAGTTACGACCGAAACATGACAAGTAACAGAAACAAGGAGGATTTTAGGTGTCCCTGATTGTCATTACTAATGCCACAGTCATTGCTTTTTGCCACCGCCAGGCTGGCAACACCTTGGAAGTCACTGAGGTGATTTCTGGCAGATGATTGTCTGTTGAGGATCAGCTCATCTGTTGGGTTCAATTAAAATAGGTCAGCAGAACAGATAATTTGAATTTTATTTTCCTTTAACCAGAACTTACTGTGTTTCCTATAGTCTTCTCAACTCCAACATGCTATGGTTTTGCCAGTGGAAAACGTGGTGCTTGGCAGTTGTGGCTGAGTCTCATGCTTTTCTTTGGGTGTCTGACCCCCCTTAAGGGGTTAAAGCTGCTTAAATCAAAGCCACTAGTAATGTTTCCTGGCTTCTCTTACCATCCAAATTGCAGGACCGCTTTTCTGTGTAGTTGTTTAAAAAACAACTAAAGAAGTTATTTAAAGTGCTGAGCACGTAAAACGCCATCTGATCATTTTGCATTGGCATGAACGGTTGCAAAAAGGTGGAAAACAGTGCAACATTTGGGGTCCATTTGGAATGTTCTGCTTTTTTATGAAGCCTTTTATTAACATTTGACTGGAGCTTTGTATCTGTTTGGTAATAACAGATAGTTTGTATAATGAGAACTCTGCTGGACGTCAGAGTGACAAGTCACTATGCATTCTGCTGCCAAATGAACTGAGTGACTCCCAGGAAAGTGGCCAGAGGGGATGGCTGCCTACGGCTGTTTCAGGAGGACACGTAATGAGCTGGTGAATATGGCTTCACTGTTTCTTTCTGGGAATTTAGAAATAATGGTGAATGAATGTTGAAAAACAAAGTCCATGCACCCTTCTTAAAATAGAATACACGATTTATACTCTTGGTTCATCATAACCTTATTATGAGAGGCAAGACATCATTATCCTTTGGAGGCTTTGGTCATCTCAAAACAATGCTATACCTCTGAGTGACGTTCTCCCCGTAGAAGAGGCCAACTGGTGTACTTCTCAACAGTGGTCAGAAAGCTTAAGGGGTGTTTAGATTTGAAACCTGATCCTGCCTGCACACAGTGGACTGGTTTCTGTGTGACGTTTCATTGTGTAGGGGTAAAAGATGGAAATCTATAGCCTTCGAAAATGGAAAATGAAAACTTTCAGACAGCAGTGGAAAGCATGCATCAGCTGAAACAAAGAAGAACATTCAGCTTCACACTGAGTTGACAAAAACTGCTTACTTGAGAAACCTACTGACTCTCATTTCTCCCCCCCACCCCCGAGTACTTCAGTTTTCACTAACTGGCTGTTGGCAAAGCAATGGAGCTCCCTTAGCTTTACATGGTATTTACCCAGGCCTCTATCTGCCAAGGGCTGTCCTCTGTTACCAGGGAACCCAGTCTTTTATTTCAGTGCAAATGTTAGCACAGGTTTGAAAAACCATATGGATGGTGTGGACTTACCATAGACATTAATTTTTCAGGAGAGTTTTGTTTTTTCTTTTTTAAGGCCTGGCACTGGATGCGATTTTTTTTTTTTTTTGCCTGACTTATACAAGTACCTCTGGCTCAAGTTTCCAGCCGTTGTTTTTCTAGGGGATGGATGTGGAGGACAGGAGAGAAATCATACAGTTCTTGCACTAAGACTGATGGTTGTGCTGCAGCTGCCAGGCATGATTTGGGATGGTATTAGTCTGAGGTAGGCTCTGACACTGAGTCGTATTCCCTCTGTGATCTGTAGCACCCACGCACGCCTCAGCATGCTGTTGGCCTGTTCAGAATTAATGTTTTTCACAGAAAACTGATCTGAAAGCAGCTCCATTCCCTACAAGGGAGAAGGACCACCCATGGCTTCAGACACTGAGCATAGATTTTATGTGGTCAGGAGCACGTTCAGGTCTTTCCACCCTCTTGGTTATATCTTTGGCCCTCCCTGTTAGATACCTCTGCTCCCAGGCGGAGGCAGAAGGTCAGCCATCACTGTGTTGTAGCCCTCAGATCCCTGGTAACAAAGAAGCTCCTGTAGACAGAATCTTTTCCTGCTTTTTCTTTTAACCCAATGCAACTCCACAGTAACTGTATCCCAGTGCTAAAGTCACTCAGATCCATAAAAATTGCTGGGAAATGGCTCCATCTGCTACTCTAAGCACCTCATAGGAGGTCTTAAGCAGTAATCAGGGATTTTTTGCAGACAGCTCGATGCAGCGTTGTGCTGCGTATGGCAGTCACTAAGCCTCCTCCAAAACCATTTCCAAAGTAATTTCCCTCTGTGCAGGACTGCCTGTTTGCTGGAGCGCTCGCCCTGGTCTGCCCTTCCCCGGGCTTTACGTCTTTATGTCTGATGAGCATGAAGAGCAGCAAACTGGAAGTGGTTGTTTAATAAGCGCTAGGCACTTGCCAGCTTTTGCTGTGCTGCTTCTCAGTAAGTACTTCTCCTTTGCCCCATCCCTGTGCCTTTTCTTCTCGCTAAAATGACCAGGCACCACACAACATAGACACAGCTGGGGGGCTTCATTCTCAAGAGCATCCCAGCATGCCTCTTGCCTGGGGGTTTGGTCAGCTGGGGTAGGAAACAGAGTCCTCTGCCCCATGAAGCAGACCTAGCTTCTGTTGCAGTGGAAACCCAGGTGGTGCGTGCTCTCAGCAGTTCCTGCCACTGACCTGCTCTGCTGTATGGGCACATACCTACTGAGCGCTTGCAACCGGGTCATGACACGATTCTCTGTAACCCACTTCCAGAGCAGCTGAAACCTGGTTTCCTACAGCTCTGTGTCTTGTGGTTTGCTGTGCTGGGGCCCGGGAAGGAGCAGACGCCAGCTGACGTGGCTCTTGCACTGGAGACAAGCATCCCGGAGACCTGCTGCCTGGCCAGGGATGTCTCCGTGCTGTTTCCCCTGGCTGGGGGCACCTAGGGGACACCACTGTCCCTCCTGTTGTTGGTTGCCTCCTTGAGAAACTTCTAGGAAATGTCTGTCTTTGAGAGCTTGGTGTTGGTGAAACTGGGCTGTGTTTGGTGATGGGGCAATAGGAGGATGGATGGGAACAGATGTGTGAAGAGGCCCAGAGGCAGGTCATGATTGCATAAACCTCATTTTCTTAGAAAACTAAGTGAGAAATGCAATAGAAATATTTTCTGGGTTGTTTTTTGTTTTGTTTTGTTTTGTTTTGCACTGTGTAGGCTATCTCCATTTATAACAGCACCCAATTCCGTCCCTACCAGCACAATCTGAATTTGTAAGTTGCTAACCAGGAATTTGTCAGACATGACAGTCTGTCCAGGGGGCCACCTTCAGCAAGCAGGTGGCTACCACCTGGGTTTCAGAGAGAGGAGCTGTGGCAGCCTCGCGAGACAGGGCTGGCTCCCCTCCACGCTGCAGAAAGTTCTTGTGTCAGTGTCCTCCAGCAAGGCCACCTGCATGCCCGGCAGACGGAGGGGGACGGAGCCTCAGGTGGCCAGCTGGATACAGATACTGGGCTCAGGCAAACCCAAACTTTGCTCCACTGCTCCACAAAGCGCCCAGAAGCTGTCAGGTAAGCAAGCCTTGAACGCTTCCTTGCTGCCCAGCCCTCAGCGTGCTTGTCTGACCACATCACTTTGCATAAATAAGAGGTGGTGATCTTTAGCTCTGAAAGTATCTTGATAGCAAAGCACATGCCATTGGAACAATGGCAAAACGGCCCCAAAAACTCAGCAAGGAGTCAGCGCTGGTGTCCCCACGTGCCGCTGTGCTGCTGCAATGCTGGTGGTGCCACTGGGAAGGGGCCACGGTACAGAAGAGGCCAGGTTTACTGGGAGAGGTTGTTGCTCCAGGCTGGTTGGGTGTTGCTCGCCTGTGTGTTCAGCAAGCTGCCTTTCACTCAGATGAACGCCTGGATCTGTGTGCAGCTGCAAACATTTATTTCTGTAGTCAGCAAGCACCATTATTTATTGATAATTATTCATATTTTTCCTTTCAGAATGCCTCAGAGATTACAAAAGCAGAAATAATGCTGAATTATAAACAGTTGAACAAAACTGTTTGCAAGCAACTGTAGGGCTAAAAGCTGTTTTGACACCCCTGCGGTGGAAGAAATTGAATGACAAACACATTCTTGGGAATCAGGACTGTCCTACAAATGAACTGCAGACACCGAAATATTTGCAAAATATTTCCTTTCATTCTTTTCAATAATTAGTTTCAAAAGTCTGTAGTGCCCTGCTTCATACAACAGCTGTGAGCCGAACTCCATTAGCACTTTTAAAGGATTTTTTAAGGACACAAGTGGCTTGGGAGCCTATGCTTTTAATTTAGCAACAGAACCAAAAGGTGCATTTCATGTGGCTTGGTCACTTAGCATGGGTGCCTAGGGCTCAGGTAACGGTGTTTTTACCACCACAGGAGCTCCTACACCAGCGGTAGTTTAACTGTATCGGTAAAGCTACACTCCTCAGTCAGCAGTTACCTACACCATAGGCTCTGCAGCACCATGTGAAGTTTGCCGCTGGAGGCAGGGAAATATTTCAGCACAATGCTTTGAGCAAGGAAATAGATCTTCACATCTTTATTTCCTTGTTTCCAGAAAAATATCCAAAGGGCTATTCTCATTTCTCTGTCTTAACAGACAGAAGGTTCAAGTAGAATAAAACAATACTTTCTGATAGAAAAAATACTTTTTCTTCTGGGGCCCAGGTTCACTCCTCCTCTTGAGCCTGTTGTTGAGGGTGACATTTTACACACTTTAATTCAAAGCTCTTGCCGAAAGCCACTGCTGAATGACCGAGGCTGCCTGCAACGTGATGTTAACAAGATTTCTTCTCTGTGGATGCTGCTGGAAGCCCTTCCCACCACCGTATTTCAGCTACCAGAAGACCAGCAGTGTACAGAGCACTGGCACCAGCTGCACCTCACCGCTGGTGGGTATGACGTGTTAAATTTTATCTATTGGGAGTTGTAAGTTATTTCGCAACGCCTCATCTGATTGCCAATCTTCCTTGCCCCTTTTCCCCCTGGAAGGCAGTTGTCCAGGCTGTTGGGCTGTATAGCAAAGGCTGCCTTGTCCAGCTCTCCCTGTCTTAATTAATGGAATTAGGACTGGCATGGGGTGGAACAGACTAGGCTGGAACAAGGTTAGTAGCTTGCTCTAAATGCAGTTGTTTTTCTTGTAAACTAGAAAAAGGATGAAGGAGCTGGGATCGCTAGCGCTGCCTATCAGATATGATTCCTTTGATGTACACGGAGCAGTGCTAATCTAGCCAAGGATCAGACGTGGGGGTCTTTCTTCAATGGAACAATAATCCCATTAATTCACGCTGCTGGTACCTATGTTGTGGGCTAGTCTCACCTCCTGTGAGATACCCAATGCTATGAATATCCCGTTGTGGTTCTTTTGACCCACCTCATTATCTTTTAACAGGGGATAATGGCATCGGTTAGATACTTTTGTACGAGATTGCTTGTGTGCACCATTAAGCTTCTATAGTGGTTGATTTGGGGTTTTTAGCTTTGCGTAATCCACATCTATTTTATTTTCCTCATACAAAAGCTCAGTTAGCTGGAGCACAGCAAAAAAAGAATATTTGGATGTTATTATTTAGGAAAATGAATGACATTGCAAAACTCCTGCAGTTATGAATGGAATTAAATATTTTCAGTTTTCACACTTCTGTTCCCCTTTAGAAAAAAAACAGCAACTTCCATTCACATCACTGTGAGTTGTACCAAGGAGAACTGGTGAACGTGCTCCTCAGCGTAAAACCTGCAACTGCTAACCATGTTTTTCCACAGAGAGGACTAAAATCAGATGGTTTTGAGGAAATCAGTTGGAAAAGCCTCCCAGACCTTCTTTTTCTTTTCTTCTGCTGAGAATCCAGGCCATAAACCAAAAGTACTGTTTGTTCTCAGGCTGAATAAAAGTCCCCAGAGGGCAACTGATTTTGGACCTTATAACTGTATGCTTGTCTTTATTACATCCTGGTGGAAAATATGGGCATAAAAGAAATTAATAACTGAAACTGGAGAAAGTTTATCGGGTGAGACCTGCTTTATCAAAAGACATTACAGCCTGGAGCCATGACAGCACCTCGTCTTCCCCTCCATCTGCTTGTCTGAAGGGCGTTTCAGACCCAGGCTGGCTGGATCTCAGCTGGATCTTCATGTCTGAGCCCCTTCAGCATATGCTGCCATTGGTGGCTGATGCAGCCTGGGAAAACTCATCCCTTTTTGGGGAAGAGCTGAGTACCCTGGCAGCATTTGTGCATGGGGCTGAGGGCAGGAGGTGTGCTGCTCCAGCAGTGGATGTTGCAATGCCTCCAGCATCGCAGGGAGGAACAGACGTGCTGGGAAGGCTGAGCCATGCCCTGTGCTTTCCTTCTTCATCGCTGAGGAGATGAAGGCCTCTCTGCGAACTGCAAAATAATCAAGGTGCTGTGGGCTGAATCACGCCAGCCTGCAAGGAAACAAGGGGGGAATCAAGGCTCTATTTTAAACATGTGTTTATTTAATGTATCCCAACACATGCTAACTTTATCCTTTTTCCTGGGGAAACCCATGGGAAGGCGTGAGAGGAGGTGGCATGAGGTCATGTTTCCTCCAGTCACAGTGGTTTTCTGCCTGGCAGGGACACATGGCATGGCTGGAGGGCTTGCTGCCTGCTCCCCCACCTCTGTGGTGTCCACCTGGGGAGCAGGGAGAAGAGGCTCGATTCAGCTGTGGCTGTGTCCTTTTTTGGGAGGGAAAACCAGGCTGGGGAGCGGGGCGTGAAAGGAGCATGGGGCTGCGTGGGGCTGGCGGAGGGAGGGTGTTATTCTGGAGCACCAGATCTCGCAGTGCCGCTCCTGGCAGCTAAGGTGGGCATCACCTCCAGTGTCCAACCTTTTGGGCCTTTCAGTCTCTTTTTTTTTCCCTGCTTTGCAATTAGTGCTTAGCGATGAGACTGCTCTAGGTTCAGCTTTCCTTTCATGGCAGCCGCTATTGTGAAGGGACGAGCTGAAGGAAGAAAGAGGCTTAAATTTGTTGATCAGTGAGAGGATGCCATAACCACCACTATGCCACTGAGCTAGAAGTAAAAGACAATGATAAACTTGATTACAAGGTGACATTTTTTTTCTGAATAGAGACAGGTACATGTCTACAGGCATTCTTCAATTAGATATTTTATATAGCTTTGGCTACTCATGCTCCAGAAGGATTAATTAATTAAATGGGAACAGGTGCTACTTGCGTGAGACCTTCTTCTTTGGAAGAACCATGGAAACAAGCCAGCTTCTGGAACTGGAGACATTAATGATGACTCTTTATAAATATATTTTTGGGAACAGGGAGAGGGCAAAAATCGCAGAGGGAGAAGAAGTATTTAAGTTAAATGACACTACTGGCACAAACCCAATTGGCTAGAAACTGGTCAAGAGGGAGTTTAGGCTTGAAATTAGTAAAACCATTCAAAGACTGAAGTTCTGGATCAGTGTCTCAAGCACTGTAATGAGGGAAAGGACCTAAATCCTTTTTAAAATGGAATGGACAAAGTTATCGAATTGATTATACAGCAGAGGAAGAAAATTCTTAGTAAGAGCCAAGAGGTGTCCTCAGATAACCATGAACTAGCATGTCCAAAGGGATTGGAAAGGGGACTAGATCACTGTTCACATTGCCCTGTATTTAACCTATGCTCGGGTGCCTCTGCAGCAGAGATGTAGGAGCTAGGGAGGAAAGCCTTTCCTCTTCTCATGGCAGTGCCCTGGACGTTGGCTATGGATAGATAGTGGCAGGGTATACAGTGAAGCAAAAACTGGTCCTGTTCAGCTCTCTGGTGGAGGGATGGTGCACCCTGTTTATGTCCTTGGGTTTGGTCTCTGGATTTAGAGATGAACAGGAAATTTCCTACAAGCCAAGCGAGCAGTGGTCTCAGCCCATGGGGCAGGACGTGGTCCAGTACCAAGCGCTGCATGGGAGCTCATAGTGGTAGCCTCCTTCTACCATCAGTAGAGAAAAAGATGCATTTAGGCGGAGTGACTGATCTGTCCTATTTTACACATTTACTTTGGGACGAGACAAAGAGTGCCCCAAAACTACATATCCTTTTTTGTGGCCCATACTGGGAGTTGAGATGGGTAGTCACATGCCAGAAGAATCCTTTTGTCCTGAGGATAGGGTACAGCAAGGAGAAGAAAGGTGTTATTTTTCTCAGAATAGCTGCTCTGATGAGTTTTCCCAGGGAAAGAAGCATTTGTTTAAGATGGGAGGAATTAAGTTCTTGGAATCGTCAGTTTCCTTGGCTATTCAAAACTTCCATCAGATCTCACCTCATCAGTCCCTGACTTTGATGGACGTCAGGGAGGGCTTTACCACCAACCTTTATGGAAGGAGAACTGAGCTAACATGAAAGTAGTTTGCTCTGTGTGTGTGTGTGTCTGCATGTGGTTAGCATTGCAAAACAAGACAACAAGGCTTGCAGCTTTCCTTGAGTTACACTCATTTACATCATGATGTGCGGCCCAATTACTACAGGGTCCTTTTACAGCACTTTTCTTTTTAGATTGTGGTGGATCTTACACATGTGAATGTTTATTTGTGTGTACGTGACATGCATGTGTAAGCCTTTACTGTGGTATGGGAAGAGGAAATGTATTCTGTTTGCCCATTTAAAGAGAGGAGTGTTGCTTTTTTTTTTCTCATAGGAAGTAATCTTGCTTTGCAAGCATATTTCTTGTAAGTATGTATGCTGGAAATGTTTATACTTCGCTTCCAAAAAGTAAGCTACTAAGAATATAATATCAATTACTCCCGCATGACTGCATTATTATTTGAACTGATGTGGAAATTATTTTTAAAAACATCTTTGTCTTCTGCTGTGATAACTTTCTTTCTGAGGTACCTGAGAGATGCAAGACTGTGTTCCGGCATCAGTGAGGTTGAAAGCAACTGGAGTGGAAACAAGGAGATTATTTCTATCTCAATTACAGCACTGAGATAGAATTATGAATTAAAACAACCTGGAAGCCTCCCGAGGTTCTTTCATTGCTTCTTTGTTTTAGTCTCCTATCTCTTCTGGAGTAACAGTAAGCTGTATTATGAGGAAGCTGGCGGAAAGTGGCCTCAGTCAACCATTATATTAGATGTGAACTTGTGAATTGGAGGCACAGACTGGAACGTCACTCACTTCTGTTGGGAGGCAAGGCAGCTAATGCGGAATAATGTCCTGAGTGACACCATGTATGGGCAAGTGTGGGGATTTGTACTTCTGCCCAGCTGTAAAGGTGTTCTCTTCTACCAGAAAACATTTCCTTATTTTAGTACACTTGTTTTGTTTTGTGTAATACAGCCTGCCAAGTTAGGAAGGAGTAACCTGCGTTTATAAACAATCTCCATCTGTGAATGAGCTCCATCCTTAAGCTGTTGAGGTGCCAGTCATCTCCCCAGAGAAATTACTCTCCTGGCTTTGCCGACTGGCAGCTCCATCCACAGTGTCTGAACATGTTTGAACCAGATCATGGGGGGCTCAGCTTGGGGAAGGCTGGGTGGAGGGGGAGAAAAGCAAAGTTTCCACCCCAGCTCAAGTGATACATCAAAACAAAACCTCAGCCTTGATTTATAGCCACAGTCACCACTGGTTACAGCTGTTGTTGGCTGTACATTCAGCCCCTACAATTTGAAATTAGGATGAAATCCGTTCCTTCAGCTGATTTTTGTGTGGAAGTAAGATGGAAAACTACACGTCTCCAAGAAGCAGCTGTTGCATGTTCTTTGGGAAAGCATCGCTGAGCCATCCCACCTGGAGCACACATCAGCAGTTCTCAAGCTGTGTGGCCTTTCACCTGCCAGGGGGATGTGGGCTCCTGTGCCAGCTTTGCCTTCAGCCACCCTGGGCACTAGTGGCAATGCTACCCATTTCTCAGGCTTCCTGCCTAGGATTTTTCCCCCAAAAAAGGTCCACTTGGCTGAAGGAGGTCTGGGCTCCTGTTCAACACTTCAGCAACATGGTGGCAAAAATGTGGGGACCCAGGCTCAAAACCGGGGTTCTGGAGGGTTATGCAGCCAGGAGAAACAAATCCAGAACACCTGCTGAGGTAGGATTCTGCTGCTCTTCAGAGATGTGACTTTGCCTGGTGCTCCTCAGCTGCTCAGCCCATCCAAACCCATATCAAAGTTCTTCTGCCCGGGGTGAGCCTCTCATGTCAGGAAACTGCTCGCCTTCAGTACCCCCCTCCCTCTTCTTTGATTTAGGATTCAGGATGAGAGAACACATCCCTTTCCTCCAGAGAGATCTTTGCTGAGAATTTGTTGTTTTTATTATCTCAGTCTGTCTGGCCTCTCTCATAGTTGGCTCGGTAGAGGCAGCCTGTGCTCCACCACCAGCATCCTCAGAATAAAACACTGTTATCAGGATTAAGTTGCTTTATGCCCTTACTGGAGTTTTACACTTCGAACTGGAAGCTAAATTGCAAAGCAAACATTGCAGTGAAGGTTACAATAACATGGTGGAGATTTCAGTTTGACACAGACCTATCTCTGCTGTTTGTCACAAGATCATCTGATCTTCCAACTTCCACCTATAATCGCATCAAATTGATATCACTGTTTTGATTGCTTTTGAAACAATACAGCTGTTGTGTAAGAATCTGGGTGTGTGTGAACTATCACTTCTTGAACTCTTGAAGCAGGGAACAGAAAAAAGAGAAGGCATTTAGAAACTGCCCTGGTGAAGCCTTCTGTGGTTCAACCAGCAGAGCTGCATGTGGAGAACAAAGAGATACACTGTCAGCACTGGAAAGCACAGCAAAGTACTGATTTTCAAAGTATTGTCATTATCACTTCATGCCCTATTAGCTCCTGTCCTGCTGGTTCAAGAGGGCACAAAAGCTGAAGGCCTGCCTTCACCCGGCATGTTTTGGGGCTGCCAGTTGCCCCATGTGGGGAGCATGGATACAGGATGCCTGACTGCAGGTGTGCTCCACTCATCGCCCACTCCCGAGGCTTAGGCAAGGGGCTGCTGCAGGAGATGGGACCCCAGTGGTGGCCTCCCATGCCCTTGTAAGCCCTGCACAGGCCGCACTTAGCATGGCACTGGCCAGCGCGCCCCTGTGCCCAGGCAGCGCTGGGCAGCCTCCGTGGTGGCAGCCCCAACAGCCGGTGGAGGGCGAGTGAGCGACCAACCCCCCTCCACTGCCGCTAAAGGAGGCTCCGGCACTCTTCTGGTGGGGTCAATCCGACTGGGTTGCAATCTGCTGGCTCTCAATTTCAGTTAATTACAACGCCTGTGAAACTTGCAGCCTTCCACTTTGCTTCCCATTGTTAACAGGTGAAGCAAGTTTCTATTTATAATTGTTTTCAGGGATTTCCTTGCCAAGGGCTTTCTATGTTTGTTGCAATCACAGAGCAGACAGTGGGGGTAAAAGTTACACTTGTTTTGCTGTGGTTTTAGCCCTGGCTTCTCACCTTTCTTCATACTGAGCCATGGCACAATGCACTTTTTGGACTAACATACAACACGGGGTGAGGACTTCATCAGCCCAGCCTCTTGCCTCTGTTATCTTACATGCCAGGTAAATAGATATATAGGCTCTGCAGTCTTGTTCAGGCAGAAAGATCTGCTTTAAAAACAAACCCAAGAGTAAGAGAAGCTCATGTGGACCCTTTTGGCAGCAGTGGGTTAGGAGCTGGCTCCGTGGGCTGTCGTGCCGGCAGGGCAGATGGGACAGTTTCTGCTCTTGGCTCAGCCATGGCTGGAGCCGCATGTCTCCTGCTCTGTTCGCCCTGACAGGTCTCCTGCAGCAAACCTCCCTGCATGACGTATGTTGGTGTCAGAGATAGGAAGAGTTTGGATCAAAGCTGTGTTTGTATGGTCTCGTAGGCTCTGATGATATCTAGTTGCCTGACAAGCCACTTTCACACTCCTTGGCTGCACTTCGGAGGGAAAAGGGAGAGCTCTGCTTCGGCGGAGGCATGTTCAGTGGTAAACCTGCCAGCTGTGGGAAGGGTGGTGAGAAGAGAGAATGCACTTCGTTAGGGAAAATCCTCCTGATGATGGGCCACATGGTCCTCGAAGCACCCTGCTCCCAGTTACCATGCCGTTTGAGGAGGATTGGACCCAGCCTTTCCAAACTCACACACACCCCATCTTCTCAGCATGGTGCCTCTGCTGGTGCTCCTGTGTCACTTTGTGTGAGCATTCCCCTCAAACCTTGCCCCATTTGGGGCTAACATTGCTGCCGGCTCCTGTGGGAGGGCGGATAAAGGCCACATGCTGGCAACCAACAGCCCCAGTACAATCTGGAAACCCTGCTGCCTGAGAGCCATGTGTAACTTCAGGCCCTTCCCCCCAGGTCTTTCAGCCTGTACAACATTTTCCTAATGGCACTGCAGATCTTTACCTGAACAGCTGGTGCTGACTGAAATGCCTAAACTGGGGCTTTAGCAGTCTGGGGAGGTGGGTATTTTCCAGATGACTGTATCCCTGTTCTTCTGCCTCAGCCTGGCCTCAGCTGGTCAGGCACCCTGATGGGGTGGGAGACCTGTGGGCCCCCGGAGATCAACGTTGCTGGCCCTGCAGGTTTTGGTGCCCCTGCAAAATGGGATCAGCTCCCAAGTCCATGCCTGAGCTCAGGCTCTGGAAACACCACCTTGTGCTCTGGCTTAGGACAGGCAGGCTCCCTGCACACTCCTGGTTCGGGATGGATCCTGATGATCATGACCGAGCCCAGGTTCTCTACTGACTCCTAAATGGGACCTCCTCTTCCAGTTCAGGGTTTAGAGGTGTTGTTACAATGGACAGGATCGTTTTGGTTGGTTGGTTTGCGTGTTTTATACCGACTTTTGCAAAGCTGTAGTTTCCTCTTTGCAATAGTTGGGTGGATAGCGTTTATGGTTTCGACGAACAAAAAAAACTTTATTGCACTCAAGCACAAATAATGAAGAGCTTACCCAGGGCGTGATCAGACCTGTGACTGAATAATCTAAGACAGAATGTTATATATAGAGGTTATAGTGATAAACAATGCACACCAAAGACAACCAAAGTATCTGATAAACTAAATAAACAGAATCCAGACAGCATTGCTGAGTCCCAGACAGTGCCCTCAGTCCCGGACCCTTTTCTCTTTTCTCCTTTTGCTGCCAACGCGGTCTGGCCTAGTTCTGGGGAGAAAGGGAAGGAAGGAAGACCTGTGCCCCTCCCTTCAAAGACTTTTTACCGCTCTAAGCCAGAGGAGGATGACTGCTTCCATCTCCCACTGCCTGTGGGGAAGGGCGGCAGGAGCAGGATGGTGATGGTGCAGGGCAGGAGGGGGTGAGGAGGCAGGGTAGTGGTGGAGCCTTGTTGCCTGGTGCCCGGGCTGGCTCTCAGAGGGCGGGAGGCGAGGCGGGAGCCGAAACCTGCTGCTGTCCCCCTTGCTGAATCCCTGCAGGGTTTTGTGGAGAGCGTGGTGTGGCGGGGGGCTGGCGTGTCTCCCTGCACGGCAGTCCCCTTGCAAGCACAGGTGTGTGCTGGCACCATGCGCAAGGGTGCACATTTCTGGCATGGCCTTGTTTGCACCAGCGTCTTACAAACCCCGTCAGCCTTAGACCCGCTTGGCTGCCCTTTACACAGCCACTGCTGGCGCCCCGGTCCCAGTGCCCCTCGCCAGTTGCTTTCTCCCTTAAACTCTTCTCCTCTGTCCTGTGGTAGTTATATACTTGTCTTGCACACCTGTTTCTCCTGGTCACTTGGGGATTTTGTGCGGTTTAGCCCATTGGCAAAGGATTTGGAAAGGCTGTGGGTGCACAAGGACCTTCTGTTGTCCCTCAGCTACAGCCTTCATGGGCAGCAACCATGTGCTGGGCACAGCTGCTGTCTTTAACAAATAAACTGGCCACCTGCAGGTGAGCAGTCATGTTGGCATGTAGAAGATACCAGTGAGATCCTCACATACAGCAGGATCCTCTGCCTTGCCACCTTGGAAAGATATTTCCTTGTTTGTGCATATTTGGGTAACTGTCCTGTACCCGTGGTGGTGCCTTGCAGCATGTTTGTGAACACCTCCTGTACACACGAGTGGCATTCAATTAGGACACAGAAGCAGTACTGGGCACCAGGTCACGATGTGAATTGTCTGTGTGCCATTAATAAAATTGATAAAAAGCCCAAAGACTGTAAATATTTTTGATAGGGATTATAATGAATTTGTATTTCTGAGTAAAGACTATGCAGCAAGAAATTCATCGATAAGACCAGGATAAGGAAAATGGAATAATGTGCAAGATTTTCTCATAGCAGATCATAAAAACATGTCTCAGTTTATGATGTGGTGATTAGTGAGGGCACAGACAATAGACATAAGAAAATGATCTGTGGCATGATCATAATATTTGGCAAATCCAGGACAAACCCAGGATAATGCACACTGTCTGCAGGGAGACCATGGAGCAGGAAGGGGCGGAATAAGGGCAATAATAACCATTAAATCTTAACCCAAGTTTCATTTGGCTTTAAATGAAAGTGCTGGTATCAGCAGTGTGTAAGATGGTCTACTCAGACTTTTGTTTTTGCTTTCACAAAGTTCAGGTAAGCCTTCAATTTTGAAGAAGGTAGTAAGCTGTCAACATACTGCTCCACCCACAGGAAGGACCACAGTTCAGTCAGCCCTACTATGAAATAAACAGAGGCTCAAAATTTATCTGTGTGATTGGTTGATCTCAAAAAAAAAAAAAAAGAAAAGAAAAAAAGAAAAAAGCGCATCATTTTAGTGCAGATGTCTTCAGAAATTAAAAGGAATGGGATCGTGGGTGTTGGACCTAGAAGACTTTTCTTTGTTTTCTGTTAATTTGCCAGCTTTACCACAATATAGCGTTTTATATTTGAGTTTCTATTGGTGCTTATTGCTACCAGGAATGGAAAGTAATGTATTCCCAACCATTTAATCCCCTTTACAAAAGCCATTCAGACCACAATGAAGTCATTTTGGTAACATGACACAGATGCTTATAAGCAAGCTGTTGTTATGCTGTTCTCTGTAACTATCTCCTGACACTGATTTAGCACTTATTAAAATGTCAGAAACTACTTATTAACCTGCTGTGAATTTATACGCTGGAATCACAAATACAATGTTTGGCTTAGAATATTGCTTCTTTGAATTTACCAAAATGATGTGAAGTTACAGCAAGGACGATGTCCTTAACTCTGCGTTTCTCAGCCTCTCAGCATGTAGGTTTTCTCTGTGATGTGAAGGAAACACTGTCTCACACAGCAACTACAAGTGGTGTTTGTTCATTTTAGGGTGAGGGGGTGGGGGTGGAAAAGTGTCTGAGTCATAAAATCCCAAGCTTTCTCAAAATTTGGGTGTGTTCAGAAGCAGAGTTTTCATCTCTGTGACTGTACGTGAGACCACTAACATGCTTCCTTCATTTGCTTCTGCAGAGAAGCTTGAAAAACATCAATATTTTGAAGCCAGTTTCTCACAGGGCAAGATGATAAAATCTTTTTTTCATAAGCTGTAGCTTACTAGCACAATCCCTCTCCCTGGGCATTGTGCCTTTTATTACTAAGACACACGGAGAAAATAATCGTCCCACACCTCTCATTCTTTTAGCCTGGGATTGCCCGAGTGGAATTTGTCAGGCTGGGTAATTAAGCCTGCTGCTCACTGTTGAAGTTTGCTTGCAGCTGGTGTTGCATAAATCACAGCCGGTTCTCTCCCTGAGAGAGCAAGCTCTGCCTGGGGGTGGTCTTGGACACCCCGGAGGAGCCTCATCCAAAATCCAGCTCTGACCGACACAGCGGTGCCGACCTGGCGGTAGTCCCTGTGGATGGAGAAGGCACCGGCGGCGTTGAGGGCCAGGGCTGTGGACTGCATGTGTCGCTGGTGCTTGGTTGCACAAGAAGCGCCGCTTCCCTGCGTCAGGCCAGGTGCTGGGGGAATTTGGGCTTGGCGGGCAGGAGGCACGGGTGCCCGCAGCTGGCGGTGGGGTTGGACGATGGACGCCAGTTCCCGTCTGCACTTGGCCAGGGAAAAGGCTCTGTGCTGTTGTCTCGCCAAATATGTCATTATTCTGGAGCAGACCGAGCTAGAGGCTTGAAAACACCCTCCCATTTTGGCATGGCTTGTCCCTGCACTGGGACTTCTCATCGTTATGGGGGAGTGAAATGAAAACAAACTCTGAACCTCAGCCGCTGCCGTCCAAAATAAACAGAGATGCAGGGGTGGCGATCCCGCTTGGTTTTTTAAGGCATCCTCTAGTCATGGCTGGGAGGGATGAATTAACCCCACTCCTGCTGAGCTGACCTGCCGACCTTGCCAGGCAGGAGATGCTTTGCTGCCGGTGTCCCTGCCAGCCTTGGGTGCGAGGAAGGGAGATGTCCCCCGGGGTGCCGGCTTGCTGTGCGAGGTCATGCCAGCTGGTGCTGTGGCCAACTGTGCCCTGCGGGGCTGAGCTCTGCACACTGTCCCCAATGTGCTTAAACCCCAGGAAAATCAGGGCAAGCCACATGCAAAATCATGTTCTGATCCTACCAAGGCCATGTGGGGTCATCTTCTCCCCCTTCTTTGTGCTACCTGCGGGTACTGCGACCCCTGCACGCCCTGTCTCTCTTTCAGCCCTCTCCTGGGACCCTGGCATAGTGCCGTATGGGACATAAGGACAGTGCTGTGAGTTTTACAACAAGATGAATGTAACGGGGTCCAGCAGTCTTTATCAGGTAGTGGTGTGTTGCTCCCACGGTATGTCTTTGCTGCCTTTGCCCCAAGGAGCAACGGCTGTCTTTGCTCCAGGTGAATTGGGTGATGGATCCAAACTGCTACCCTGAAAGAATTCTCATCTGTGGTTCCCTTCTGCAACAAGAACAGAGCATATTGCTGTTGACTCCCCAAAATGTGGTAAGTTTGTGCATCTGCCATGGGTTTCCTGACATCTGGCAATGCAGTGCGGGGGAGGAGTTGCAACTGCTCTGCCAGAGCCTCTGGGTGTCCTGAAATCCCAGAGGTGCCCACCTTGCCTGCACAGAGCAGCTCAAACCAAGACATCCGGGCTGACAAGCGCTATTGCTGATGCATTCTCACAGCTGACATCTCCCAGGCAGAAGTATGTCTGTTCGGGTTCTGTCTCCAACACTTTTTTTCACTTTTTTTTTTTTTTTTGGCAAAGTTAGGTTACTATTCTAAATATAATGGGTTTAGGGTTTGTATTATCTGTTGTTCTGCTTTATCTGGGTTATTCCATTTCTTCTGGTCCAGATAACCAAACGCTACTGATGGCAGCAGCTCTGTGCATTGACAAGAAAGACAGAGCTCAGAGGTGCTTGGGCGCCTAGAAGAACATATACAAACACAGGTAATCCCCACTACCCCAACTAGCAAAATTAAAGTTTAGGAAGATGTCTACTGAAGTCAAGGTTCATTGGTAAATGATTAACATTGTGATGCAAATGAGTGTGCAACTGGGTATAATGAAATACTTGAAGGAAATCTTAAGAGTATGAGGCAGCTGCAGGCAGCCTGGAGAGCAGAGTCCTGGGGGAAGAGCTCCCTTTCATCTGGATTTTCACAGAAGACTAGACAAATAACTAGAGAAAGTATTAACAGTGCCAATTTGGCATTGTGTGTTGGTTGATTGATTCTCCTTGAAAGTTTATTTAAAAAAGATAAAGTAAATAACATAAGTAAATAAATATCTGAGAGCCATACAACAATAGTTAGATGGGCAGTGGCCTCCTTCCCTGAGCTGACTTCCAGGAGAGTGGACAAGATGACCCAAGAGGGAGTTTCCACTTCTGTGCTTTTAATGATTGTGTCAGTGTTTGAGCTGAACTGAAGAAATTCACACTGGAAGCAAAATCAGAGCATCCTCGGCTTTCTGTCAGCCACCCCTGTCTGCGTCTGTTTCCCTGTTCCCAGACCTTCCCAGGGTTTCAGGGTTTCCCTGGCCAGGCTGTATGAGGGGAGGTGTGCCAGGAGCTTGGTGGTGAGAAGCTGATGTGAGGATGGGGGTGTGCAGCAGAGACCCTGCCCGTGTGGCACACAGGGCATGTCACGCAGCCGTCTGGCAGTGGCCAGAGAGCCTTTGGCCTTCACACCACCAGTGATGGACACTGCTGAGAGGAAGGAGGCAGAGTGGGCAGGTGTCCTGCTCCTGCTGACCGTGTGGCTGAGGTTTACAAAAGGGAATGGACCTTATGTGATAAGAAGTACTGGGAAATGCTTGCGCACAATGGCTTGTTCCAGTTAATATCAGAGCTTTTTAGTCTTGGGGCAAGCATGAGCACTTAGTAGCTTCAAACCTAAGATTAAAGAGTGTATTTAGCTGTCTTCTGCTGGGGCTTGTGCTTCTGCGCATGTACTGATTAATATCAGTTTTCATGCTGTCTGAGTCACAGCTCCTGAACAACCAGTATGTTGTGGGCTTGGTTATTTTTTCTAGTATTCCTCTACCCACACCTAGGATGTCCAAGCAGTAATGCAAGAGCGCATCTGGTCTCTCAGTATTATGTTTCTTGGCACAGCTTTCTTGCAACTGGGCAACTGTTACGGGCTAGAAAAACAAACTCCATATGGTTTTAGGCCTCGGTGTTTGGCAGGGTTATATAGCCTTTCTCATTCACGCCCGTGTTTAGCTCTGGGTTTTGTCAGTGATGAGTGTGTACCCCACCATGCTATCATAATCCAGTATTTCTAACACCAGCACACGCACACACACAAATTAGCAGTTGAGCTTCCAAAACTCTGAGACTGATTTGAACATATATGTTTTTACACACTCAGGTTTCACTTGCCTTTGATTTTGATTCTTAAAAGATACCTGCTTTGAAGCAGTTCTGAGCTCCAGGAACTTAATTTTGTTTTAATGAGAGTCCAGGTTGTTTTAATTGCATGATACTTGGCAGTGTTAAGAAAAACAGTAAAAATCATGAGACCTTTGATACTTGCCAGAGGTGTACAAGAACCTGTGCATAATTTTATATGTGTCTTATCCTCCAGCCCAGTTTTCAGGTGTGGCTGACTATGAATGCTTTCCAGTAAGTGGACATGAGTTTTAGTCATGAGTACCTTTGTTTTCTACATCTGATATGTAGATGTGCCTGAAAGCTCTGTTTATTTTTAAAGGAAGATATGAAAAACTGCTTTGTAATAGCTGATTGTCTTGGTATTTATCATTATGATGCTAAGCCCTGTCAGTTCATTTAAGGTGTCAGCATGGGCACGCGTGTTTGTGGGTACACATCATTGCTAGCAGATTTTTCTTTCCCAAGCCATGCTAATTACTCTGACCATTAATTCACAGCCCCAGAGATGGGAGAAGGCAGAAATGACAGTTAATCACGGACTGGAGAGCTTGTGCTGTTTGGATTATAACAATATATGTCAAGAAACAGGCTAATTTTTGGTTATACTCCATTGGAGCTGGATTCTGGGTCCACTGGAGTCAATGGGCTTGGTTTTGTTGAGTCCAGCACAACAGGGTACAGCTTGTGGAGGCTGATCCGCCTCCAGCTCAGACAAAATGGCACCATCTTTAATGGCATGAGATTCTTCTGGATGGTTGAGCATTTCCAGACTCTTTTTGCTATTATCCCACTGTTAATCCCATTTTCTAATAGGTCACCGATAAACTTTGCTGCTTCTTTAAAAGAAGTGGGGTGAAGTAAATGATACTAAGTGGACCAGCTGGGCTTCATCAGGAGGGGGAGGCAGGAATGGGGCTGAGGAGGTTGGAAGAGGCTGTGGGTATTTGCATGAGTGCGTTGCAGAAGGGAGAATCACCTGTGAAGAAGTGTCAGCTGGGCTCTGAGGTGCCTCCTTTGGGGTATAAAGGGCCTGGAAATGCTTTGCTGCATCTTTGCTTTCTTGTCCTGGAGGGCAGGAGAGCTGTGATGAGATCTGTCCCCTATGGCTGTGGGTATATTGGCTCTGAGATGGTGACAAAAGCAACAAAACTGAAAGGTATGGTTATTCCTCATTTTTGCAAGTGTTCTCTAGGAAGCAAGTGCCTTTTCTTGTGCTGATGCTGTGCTTGCTGTTGTGTGCAATAATTCAGTGAGGTTTTGTTTAATTTTTCCTGAGTTTTTGTGAATCATTTGAGGCAACTTAACTGCAGCTTCTTTAATGCCCTTGTTTATTCTAACCCATCCATAAAGAGATAAATGAATTTATATCGATGTGGCTTCTAAAGGAATATTTGCTAATTAATTTGAGCTGCCTCTAGTGTTTGCCTGTACCCTTTGATCTGGTGGTAGCTATGAACAGAGATAACTGCTGTCACTGAGCAATTATGGTTTTATTTCCTTCTGACAAAAAGTCCTGATTTAAGAGGTGTTTGGAGTCTGGGCCTTGTTTTTGTTCTGAGGAAAGGAGTACTCTTAATATGCCTTAGTTAACACTTGGTAGGAGCCTAGGGAAGACAAAGCATTTTTGTAGTTGTGATCCGAGATAGTGGGTTGAGCTAGTCAGCCTGTTAACAGCAAATAAATCTTTCAGGTCCAGGCACTGAATATCTGTGTAAGATAAACCTGTTTGAGTGCTGCTTGGCTACAGTTATGAGGAAGTTCTGTGCCTCTTGTGTGAGCAGAAGAGGATTGATTTTGCTATCTATTACCCTGTCTCTCCTCAAATGCATGTAATCCTGGTATACAAGACTCGACATAGCTTAAGAGAACAATTTTTGATGCCCGTGCTTACAAAGGTGACTGTTCCTTCCCCTCTCCCAGGCACTCTCTCTCCCTTTTCCAGTGTAAACTCTCCTGCTGCTGTTTGCTTGCCTGAGGCTTTCTACATTATCTTATGAATATAGATATAAGGAAGGCCTCAGAGTAGTTAGTGCATTGTTAGAATCGGGAGCTCATATGAGTGTATAATTGTGCCCCTCTCCCAGGCACTCTCTCCCTTTTCCAGTGTAAACTCTCCTGCTGCTGTTTGCTTGCCTGAGGCTTTCTACATTATCTTATGAATATGATCTCAGCCTAAAATCCAAACCAAGACCTAAACACAACAGCAAGCAGCAGAACTGTTGGGTCTTTTTTTGCCTGTGTTGTCTGTTTCTGGAGAAATTACCCTTGTGTTTAGCATCTTGTTTAAATTGCTGAGGTGTTCCCACGTCTTTGAAGGGTTACTCTCTGCTTGCCTGTGGTATGTATCTCCTAATCACCTCCATTAATTGCTGACACATACTTGGCTCGTTTTACCTGTCTGTGAGACAGGAGATGCGGGCAGGAGGAGGAAGCATCTTGAGTTCTTAACCTGGGATGCCAGGTAGTCCTGTGGAGCTCTGGCCACCTCAGGCAGTGACCTGCCAGGGTGGGGTAACCCTGTAAAAGAGGGGAAAGGGAGGGTTACTAACCACAGCTCTCCTGTTAAAGCCCCTCTTAGGAGTAACAGCACACTGGCAGAAGGGTCTGGATATGCACATATGCTGCTGCCCAGCAGCGGGGACAGGACGCTTTAGTGCACGGTGTGTTGGTGTCCTGTGCCAGTGCTGGAAGGGAGGTTTCCCCTGTGCCAGGATCCTGACAGTGGTACCAGTGTGAGCGGAGTGGCTATGTTCCTCTGGGAGACCCTTGGTGCCCTTTGGTTCCTGTCTTCCCTCTCTCACTCCTCCCCTCTTCAAGGAGCCCAAACTAGAACTTGTTTGCACTATCCCTGACCGATACTTGCAAAAGAGTCGCCGTGGTACATACAGTAGCTGTTTGGGAGCCAGGGTGAGCCTGGGGCGTTGAAATGAGCACGCTTGTTTTTGCAACACCTCCTGTGTGGCCATGGTTTCAGTTCTTACACTCCTCCTTTCCTTGCTGACCAATGCTGTAGGAATGTGCCAAGCCAAAGTCTCTGGGTTTCTGTTTAAATTTTCACTTTTCTTGATTTTTTTGAATAAAAAGCTAAAAAGAGACACAAAATATTCTGGGCTTCAAAATAAGGTGATGCTATGCTGCTGGAGCATTTTTAAAGATGACCCATGGACTTTTTTCCTGAGAGTCCAGTTAGAAGGAGCTCCTTCTCAGAGCAAGTGCTTCGCTCCTACAACTTGTGTCCCTCTAAGATACATTCAGGAGAGGCGTGAAATCATTAGCTGATCCCAAAAGCTTGCCTTAAGAATTTAAGGTATGCTGTCCAAGAGGATAGGAAAATTGCAAAGACAGCTATGTTGTGGTTCATGATGAGATCTGATAGGCAAAACAGAAATACAAACAACATATGTTAGTGGAAGCTCTCTTGAAAAAAGTGTAATTCACATGTTGGGCTCATCTTTCTGGTGATATCTTCTAAAATTAATCCAGTGTTAGCCTGATCTCTTACTCAGCTTTCAAAGTGGTAATGTGAATTGCTACTGTGGGTTTTCTTCCTGCCCTACAATTGGCTGATCAGTGATTTAAAGTCAAGTGAAGGCTGTGATTTCAAAATCTGAAAGGTATTTTTGTGCTTGGGAATGTCTTCAGCTATCCCTTAAATACTTACTTAAATACTTGTTTTCTGTAACTTAGCTGTTATGTTTTCTTGCCTCAGTTGACACCATCATTGTAATGATGTTAAATTAGTCATGATTCTGTAACTTGCTGCAGGTTTTGTTCCCAAATGGGATGCTGTGTCAGCACAGCATGATGTGTGTAGTAGATTGCAGGGTTGGAGTCTTTTCATTCTCTCTTTACTTTTTTAAAATAAGCAGCACAAGTTGAGATGCTTTCTAAAACTAACAAAAATAGAGAAAGCAAGCATGATTACTTTTAGGGTTCCAGCTCAAGGGGGTGAAGGTCAAACCCCTGCAATTGAACAAAGTTATTAATTAACAACTGGTTACCGGATTCTTCCCAATTTATGACTTCATGTATCATAACTTTCGGTAAAACAGCCTTGCTGGTTATAAACATGCCCACTGCGTAATCATACAGTATGTACAGCCAAAACCAAAAAAAAGCTGAGAACTCAGCAGCTACAAATTAGTTGAGCCTGTTCCTGACTGGACCAGGTCAGAGAAATTATTCAGCAAAACAGTTTGTTGAAGGAAAGAGTTCTCAGTTGTTTTAATAAAATATTGAGGAATCCTCCTTTGTGCTGGAGAGGAGCCAGCTCTGCTGGAGTGTGCTCCCCTCGCTGGGAGCAGGAGCTGGGGGCCGAAGGGCAGCCCCGCAGTTGGGTCAGAAATCAGCTGCATCCTTAGGCACACTTTTTGCCTCTCCCTGAAATGCGGTGCCCTCTGACTGAGGTCCTGGTCTGGGTGAGGGCTGCAGTGCCATAGCTGTGCTGAACTAACTATGAAATACTCTGGAGCACCAAGGGGCTGCTGGGCAAGGTGGGGGTCCTCATGGGAAAGCCCCCAGGAGACTTGCAATGATGGCCACTTCTCTCTGCTTTTCTTGAAACAGCACTGTGCAGTTTGAACAGAAGATTAAACCTGAAAATGGCTTGAAGAGCATCTGCTTCCCTACTAGCCTTCAGACTTTAATGCTTAACAGCCCTTTATAATCAGGACATTATGGTTGTTTGTATTTCTTCTAGCAGGAAGGGGCAATGGAGAGGGAGAGAGGCAGGTACGAAAAGCGAGTGTAGAGTCGGGAAGGTGAAGACCAAAGAGCTGGACAAGGCCTTTTCTCTCCCCAGCAGCTGGAGAACTTTTTTGTGTGGGGAGGAACACACAGTCTGCCTTTTTCTGATTTAATCATATTTCAATAATAAATACAATTTCAGTATAAAAGGCTGAAACATTGCTCGAAATCGGTGCTAATTGGGCAGTGGCCATGTTACTTGTGGGAGGTTTGGTCTCAGCCAGAATCCCCAAGAGATCAGGATCCTGCAGGAGGTGGATCTCCCTGATCACCTCTGCCTCCCATCATCATGGCTATTTGCAGTCACTAAGTGATAACTAACTAATAACCTCACAACTTGCCCGTAAGGCATTGTCTTCGCATTATGGATTAGAAGCTGAAGTGCAGTACAGACTAAATGACTTGCCCAAGGTCATGCAGGAAATCAGTGTCTGAGCCAAGAACTTCAAAACCAGTATTTGAGTCATGACTTTGACACCTCTGTACTAGCTTTGATTTGGTTAAGGTTGGGTCCCTGGGCAGAAGGAAAGTGTTTTAAAAAAGAAAAAACGACACCCCCCTTCCCCACCTCCCCAAAAAATAATCTCAAAACACAAGTTGACATTCTTTAGTAAGAAATGGTGCCTCCGATTCAAGTGTTTCTCTCATGCTCTGACCTTTCATAACTCCCCAGCTGTCAATTACTCTAAAAAGCTTTTCCCAGTGTGTTTACTTTGTCACATTCCCCATGAATGGACCTTCAGGATCACAAAGCCGCCTTGCTTGCTGCCTCATGGGTTTTTCTTTATTTTCTTTTTTCCTTTTGGTGGTGTTTTTTTCTTTTTGCGTTGTTGGAGGGCGGGTGAAGGGAGGAACCTCAGAGGCAGCCAGCCAAGGGCGTGAGCAGTGCAGGGTTAAGCAATGGCCTTGCTGACATGGATTCCCGTAACTGCTGCCTACTCCTGCCCTGCCAGGAACAGCCCATCAGGCGGCAAGTTTTGAAAGTCAAAACAGTCCAGGCCAGTAATCTATTGAACTGTACAGTGCTGCAGGAGAAAGCCTGTGCATATGCGTGTGTTTTCTGAGGGAACTTATTAATTAAATGTAATAATATTTAATTATCTAAGTAATAAGTGGCTGGGAGCTAGAGGAGTCTGATGAAGCACACACGCGAGAGGCTGAGGTGGCTGGTGTGCTCAGGGTGCAGGAAGGAGAGAGGACCCCACAGGGTGAGCTCTGGGGGGGGCAGCAAGGGGGCTGCTGGCAGGGTTGCCTGGCCCTGGGGGCAGGATGCTGGTGATCCAGTTTTGCTGGTGAGCACTGGTCAGTAAAGGACATGGTCCTTTTATTTATTCCAGATCCAACAAAGATCGACGACAGGGGTGGAGTTATGGGTTTCCTGTAATGCCCAAGCAAATCCTCTGTATCTGTTGGAGCAATAAAGCAGTCTGAACAGGCTGAATACAGTGCTTTCTGATGTTCACATGATCAGAAACTTTCTCTGATTTTCAGTAATAGCTTAAAAAAAGGATGTAACTCTAAATTTGGTTCATGAACCCCTGCCCTCTCAGTCTATCTCATTAACTGACCAATGAAGCACACCCTGAGACCTGATTTCTCTGTTGGTTATTTCCTCTCCACTTTGAGTTCATGAATTTATCTGTGCCTCCTCCTTGGCACAATGGCAGAGAAGCAGTTCAAAGCCTGGTGCTCCGAAGGTGACTGTTCAAAGTAACAGCTTGATGGATATACTGATGTTTAGATACAAGCTCTCAAGAATGCCCTCTTATGTCAGAGGAAGAATTGCTTTATATCAAGTGTGTTATCGCTGTGTGCTGCTTCATCTTGTTTAAAAGGAGCTGTTGTCCTGGAAATCTGCTAACAACAGGTGATAGAGATATAAAACATCAGTGAAGAGGCTGAGGGATGATGTGAGAGGAAAGTGTAGGTTATCCAGAATCAGAACAGAGTAAAGGTCTGCTTGACATAATCAGTTTATCTGTCTTCTGCAACCAGGCAATAAAACCATAACTTTTATCAGCACTTCAGAAGGTAAAGAGCATTTAACCTCTTTACTTGAGCAAAGCTTAAAGTTGTCTTCACTCTATTTGTCTGGAATCCAAATGCTCTCCTGTCCCTGTTTCTCATTAAACAGACTGACCTATTTATTCATGTTATTTAACTCTCCTTTGGCCTAAGATGCTATACAGGTATAGTACTATTGATTTTTTTCCATGGTGTTGCTATGGGAACTGTAGCCTAAATGTCCTCTTTCCTCAACAGCATATTTTTGAAAACAAAATGAACACCCATCTGTCCCCTCCTTAAGTATTTTTTTAAAAGATCTGGATGCCAAAGACCATTATGGAAAGATTTTTGGAGAAAAGGAAAACCTTGTTCATAGACTTATTTTTGAATTATCAGATTTGTTATGATTTGTAGCATTTTTATTTGTGACAGTTGCAGTGATTGTTTTCCCTGACTGGGATTCTTTCAGAGGCTTTAACAGTGTGTACATGTGTGTTTTTGCATGCCGTTGCTCGGCTTTAGGGAACTTATGCTCTCAGCTTTTGGGCTCTAAAATGTGGCCACTCCTTCCTCTGCTGGGGCAGACATGAACTGCTGTGTCACTAGTAAAGAGAAGGGTTCATCTGTGCCTTTAGTCTCTTAACTAGTCATACTGTTGACACATGGGTAAAGGAGCTTTGCTTAACTGCCCTATTTGAGGCAACAGGTCACCTTGTGGGGAATGTCTCTGAAGTGACACCATGGTTTTAAATACCTGTTTCGCCTTTGGGCTGCATCCATAGGCACATTGTCCATTCCTCCTTGATGTGAAAGGCTGCAAGCTTGCCCGAATCCAGTCTTCTACAGATGCCAAACACAGTTGCTATGTAGCACTTGCAGAAAGTATCAGAAATCTTCTTTTTGCAGACCAGTGTCAACCAACTCATACCAATAAAACCAGCAAGAATGAATGACTGTTCTTGAGGACTGTTTTTTACTTAAAGCATTTTAAAAAGCTAAAAATGTTCTGTAGTAAAGACTTTGATATTTCTTAGACCAGATAATAGAAAGGGAAGGGCAAAATAAATATTTGGCACAAAAGAGGAATGAGTTATACTCTTGGTTCAAACACCAGCTGGAGCTTGCTTTGGCTTTAGTTACGTAGAAAGAGCTCCACTTGCTGGCAGAGCAAATTTCTAGAGTGTTATTTGTGATGACTTGGTCCTGAGCTAAAAAGATGTCAACTGGAGCAACTATTCCAAAAGATAATGTGACTGCCCTACTGGGGAATTCTGTCTTCAGTGTAGGACCACTTGTTTCCTTACAAAGTAAACTCATGAATATTTAATGGTTTACTAGTTTCATGCGTGGAAGCTAATGTATATATTGGGTTAGAAAAGGTGTGTTTTTATGGATGTGAACAGAGCAGGTCTAGAAGGTCTCCAGAAGAGTTTGCTATTGGGCTCACTACACATGGGTGGCTGATACGGCTGATGCGCACATATGCTTTCTTCACATTATGATTAGAAAAAAATTTTCCAGCTTTGACCAAGTAGTGACAAGCTTTTTTTTTCCTGACCAAGTCAGCACTTCTGCTTCCTCCTTTGCTGTCCACAAGGAACAGGCCCCTCTGAAAAGTCATAGAATCATATAATGGTTTAGGTTGGAAGGGACCTTAAACATCATCTAGTTCTAAGCCCCCTGCCATGGCCAGGAACACCTCCCGCAAGACCAGGTTGTTTAAAACCCCATCCAGCCTGGCCTTGAACACTACCAGGGATGGGGCCTCCACAACTTCCCTGGGCAACCTGTTCCAGTGCCTCATCACCCTGACAGTAAAGAATTGTTCTGACATCTAATCTAAATCTACCCTCTTCCAGTTTGAAGCCATTACCCCTCATTCTATCGCTACACTCCCTGATTAAAAAGTCCCTCCCTATCTTTCCTTTAGGCCCTCTATTAGGTACTGGAAGGCTGCTATAAGGTCTCCCTGGAGCCTTCTATTCTCCAGGCTGAACAATCCCAACTCTCTCAGGCTGTCTTCATAGGAGAGGTGCTCCAGTACTCTGATCATCTTTGTGGACCTCCTCTGGAATTGCTCCAACAGGTCCATGTCTTTCCTATGTTGGGGGCCCCAGAGCTGGATGCGGTATTCCAGGTGGGGTCTCACAAGAGTGGAGTAGAGGGGCAGAGTTGTCGTCTTTGATCTGCTGGCCATGCTTCTTTTGATGCAGCCCAGGACGCGGTTGGCCTTCTGGGCTGTGAGTGCACATGGTCAACTCGTGTCCGGTTTTTCATCCAGCTGGTGGTGTGCTGCATTGCTGCCTGCCTGTTGACTGTTTAGTGGGGGGCTCTTGGGAGTTTGCTGTTCCAATAGGCACCAATTAACTTTTTAACAAAAGGTTGATTCATGATGGTTTGGAGGCTGCCCTGACAGTTAAATATTATAGGCTTATTCATGACCACATCCTGCAGAGGGAGAGCATAGTTCATGAATTGCTGTGTCATGCATCTAATGCAGGACAAGGCTTGCCTAGTTACAGGCACAATGGGGCCATGTGTGCAGAGATGTCTTGGCTGGTTTTGCATGAGTTGGTGCTGGCCCTGGAGGCACTGTTGTTGCATCACCAAGGCACTGCTGGGGTGTGGATCTACACACGGCTTTCGGATACCTGGGGCTGTCTTGGCTCAGGGGTCTCTTCATGCTGCTCCTAACCAAGTAGTGACAGGGCTGTCTCTAGAAACAAGAAATGTTTTGTGCCTACATAAAATGGTTACAGCTTGATGTGTCATCTACTGTCATTGACTATGAACAAAGTCCTTCTTGTTTGTCTTAGTCTCTAAGACAGGCCAGCTTGCCTGCTGCCTGGTTAGTGGGTAGGAGGGTGTATGCACAAGTGGTGTGCATATACGATGCTGTGGTAGTATGGCCCCAGGGTATCTTGTTCCTTTCTGGGGAAGTTGGGACAGCAACTCTGGCTACATGGCCACAGCAGCAAGTATGGCTACAGCAATGGTGGAGATACATCTTCTGAATGATAGAAACAAATTCTGTCTTAATCTGAAATAACTGGGTCATGCTTCAGGGTTTTCAAGTCACAATTTGAAACTGATTGGATTTACTGCCAGTCACATGAATTGATTCTGGCAGGAATAACCAATACTGCCTCTTAATTGTCTTGAACAGTGTCAATACATTCATGCCTAACAGACACATTCCCTATGTTAATGCATTACATGCAAAAAGTTTCAGTGCTGGATGAAGATGCTGAGGGACCTAAAATACAAATCAATGTGTCCTTGCTCAACCATGACTAGAATATTATCTGATTTTAGTTCTGGAGTGAAAAAAACACTATTCTCAGTAGCAGATGAGCTTGTCATTTGAGGTAGCTCCAGGCAGAGTAGGAGATGTCCTGTTTGTGTGGTTGTGCCATCTAGCACATGCTGGGAGGGAGAAATTGTGGTGGTACATTGTGGCCTGGATATATCTGGGAGAGATGGAGCCCTTTTAAATGTGAAGCCTCATGTAACTGTACTCATATTGGGTTAAACCTGCCCTGTCCATGTGTTGTATGCAAGTTGGTCATAGGGACCTCACTTGAAGGTCAGGATTGGAAACTCCTCTGGGCAAATATCTCCATTAATGCCATGGTGAACATACTTTAACAGCTGTACTGGTTTGTCTGGCCCCTGTCCTGTCTCCAAGAGTGGCTATATAAATGGGCACCACGGTGGAAGGAAGAGAGAGGCAAGTGTGCGTGTTACTGATCCCCAGTATTTTTGTAAAGGGTTGTCCACAATAACCCAACTTCCTGAAAGTCAGCTGGGAATTTCTGTTGTGCACTTAAGGATTTTTACCATCTTATGGTCACATGATTTTACTGTCTTCTCTGCGTTCACAGGGAACTCCCCATGAGTCAAGGTTTTAAACAGCAAATAACCTCAATGAACAATACAGTGTTTTCCACTTCCCGTCTCCCTCAACTTTGTGATCCCCAAACCTTAGAGCTGGTGTGGCTGTGACAGAGAAGCCTCAGCTCCTGACTCTAATACAGGGTGGCCACTTGCTCCACAAGCAGCTCAGTTATGCCCACTGTTGCTTTGCAGATGGTGCACAGTGCCTCCCAGATAGGCTTTGGGCAGGATAAGGTGGAAACCTCTGCTCTTAGACGTTGCTACTGCTCTGCACTATGGATCTGGGACCTCACTGTGATAAGTGATGTACAAACAAAACATACTCCCAGCTCCTGGCACCCCATAAGCTAAATGGACGCTGATATGAACTCACACAGGAATCCAAACAGACATATCTACATTCCTCTGGCCTTACTAGCAAAGGTTTGCCAAGTCACTTATGAAAGCAAAGTAGTTTCCAGAGACTCTGCAAAGCTGTTTTGGCAGATGATATTTTAACAGGCATCTTTGCCAGGAAACTGAAGCAATAACATGATATGGTAAGGGACACTTAACTATCCTGCAGTGCCAACGTAGTCATGTTTTATGAGCAAATAGCCAGCTGACACATAGCTGTGTGACAAGATACACATTTAATAAATGCTTGTGTGATGACAGGTACCTATGATAACCTTAAGCGTAACAATATGTAGTTATCTGGACCAGCATAGTTGCTAAAAAAACATTTCAATGCTATTTCAAGTTTTCTCCATTTCAATGCTGTTGAAAGCCATAGTGTAGCCAAGAAATGAATATTTGAAATAATTAAGTTTTATAGATGACAAAAATCTCAGTAGTAAACTGAAATTCATTTTCCCCAGTCTCCTCTTAAAGTAAGAGTGAACCCCTTAGTACTGAAGATCAGCATTTCTTCAGCTTGTGGAGTTTTATCAGGCATCCAGTGAAGACTGGAAAGTCTGCATTTAGCTCCTTTTTCAAGGATTAGACTGGTGAATTGAAAGAAAAACAGAGGTGCAGAGCTATATCTGCTTCAACAGCTGAGGTAAGTATGATGAACAAGAAAAACCCTGAAATTTCTTGCAGTAGTTACTTTGCGTTTCTGGGATCTTTAGAATAACCAATGTTTCATATCATAAGGTGTAACTGAATTTTAGTTCCTGCAAAGAATTGGAGTGTTATGACTTTTTTTTTGTATTGGGAGTTTTAATCAAATTTGCTTTTTTTCTGACAAAAGCATACAAATTTTCATAGATGTTCATGTTAAGATAGGCTCTTTGCTCTCTTTTTCATTGCCTGAATAAAAGGCAGATGCTGACACCTCCATATTATGACTTATACACTGATGCCAACTTCTGATGCAAAATCCATTTCTTTCCATACTTAACTGGCAACTTCCTTTATATGGTACTGAGTGCTAGACAATGAGCTCCAAGTGATTGTAATACTCTTCAGACACTTCAATTATGTCCCTTTTTCCAATGTATGTGGAACAGGATCATCTGGCCTGCTTAAACACCCATCCTCCTCCCTCTGACAACGTTTTAAGTTTTCTTAGGAGATGAAGTTGTTTCAAACACTAAATCTTGAACCAAGAATGTCTGAGCAAATCAAATAGCAGAGATGCTTCATTTGAAGCGAATAAAAAGTTGTGATGCATTCTCATATTGTGAACAAATTGATGGCCTTCCAATCATCTCCTGGAAGTGCCTTGATTTCGCAGCATACACTTCCGGCTGGAGCAGAAGGTATTTAGCGTTTTAAAGCTGAGTATTAGTTGTGTTTTTAGCTTTAAAAAAATGTATAAGGAAGAGCTGATGGGTGTACTCTGGTATGAAGGAATGAGCAGCAGCCAAGGAACACAGAGGTCCTTTGTCTTTGCTTGGTTTTCTGGCATAACTATATATCAGGACTCTCCAGAGATGTGGGATCTCCCTCCAGGGCAGCTGCAGCTCATCTACAGGAAAGCACATTTGCCTGTTGCAGCACTGTGGAAATTAGGCATGCTAGCTTGTTTAATTTTATTTTTTTGAGAGATGGTGGGGCTGGAGGGAAATGATGAGGCTTCCCAAAACACTGGGTGAAGCTGAAGTCAACAGGTAGTCTGGCATTTTGGCACCCAGGGCCTCCAAGGACTGTGATTCCTTGCTGAAAGCTGGTGCCTGCGGGGTGATGGTCAGGACATGGATATCACTCCTGCTCTCATCAGTCTGGCTGACAGAGGTAGGAGCAGCTGGGCTGCCATGCCCCACCAATGCCAGTGGGATGGCTAGGGAAGGGCCTTGGTGGTGAGCAGTACCCAGGCTTGGCTGTCTCCTGCCTCATGTCACTTAACGCACCTCTTCCACTTTGTTGTATGCTCAACTTGTGGAATGGACTCTGCCCAAAGAGCTCTGACCATCTGTAAAGGTCTTACCTGAATTCATATTGATCATGTTGTCCTCATATGGGTTTATCCCACTGAGTAGAAAGAACAGTTTTTTAATTGACGAACTTGAAAATAATGTGGTGTGTGCATTTCCAAAGGTGTAGCAAGCATGGATTGTAGTATTATGGCAATCAATGTTGCAGCTGGTCATTATTGGTGGCAACACTGAATGATAACCAGCTGGGGTGAGGATCTGTGTCTTCCACCAAGGCAGCTGCCTTTTGCACTTGTGTGACTGGGAGTGCTGGAAACTGCTGTTGGCCAGCTTGCTCTAGTGTCTTTCTCTTTGAAACAGCCCCTGCTGTTATGGCACCAGGGCACATACTGAGGAAATGAAGCAGAGGTAAATATATCTCACATAGCTGTATGCTTACCCTCCCGTTGCCGTGATGGGAAATTGAATGCACATTTGAAATCTACATTGACACAATTCCCCAGAGTTTGGGGCGAAGGGAGTTTGCCAGGCTGTGAGGCTTGGGATCAGCATGACTGTGAGCAACTGAAAATATTTCACTTGGTAGGAGGAGAGGCGAATACCAGGGTAGTATGGCAGGGCCAACTGAATAAGGACTCCAGTTGGTCTCTGCTGAAGATTTTGAGGGAAATATTTCTCCTTGAGCAAGATGGCTGGTACTTGATATGCCAGACTTGGGTTTTGTGTATGTATCCCCAAAAACATGTGACATTTGAAATGCTGCTGTTCTGATTACTGACTTGCTAGTGTTTCCTCCTGGAAGGAGGAGGTGTGAATGTATGTCTGCTCTGTTTTGTTATGCCACAGTGAGAAGTGAAGGCAAGCAAGGCCTTGTTGGGGTGTGGGGGATGGAAGACAACTATTGTTCTGTCTGGAGTTCAAGTGACAGCTCTGATCCTGGAGTGGCGTTTTATTTGGGTAGGGCAAGCTGGTCTGCCAATCAATGCTTATCTCAAATGCGCTTATACAAAAATGTAAGATAGAACTCTTCTGCCTAGATATGGTATGTATAAAAATGTGGCCATATGCACATACAAATAAAATGCTTTGGGGGAAAAAAAAATATTTAACTTCTGGGTATCACTGAAAAACAAGTAAATGTTTAGTCTTTTTTTTAAAGAAAAAAGATGTTAAGTCCACTGATCATAAGTGTAATACCTGTTGAATTCTTCAGGTCATGATCTCAGAGCAGGGAAACCAAATTGCTGGTGCTGAAAGACAGAGCCCTGCTAGAAGCTGAGGCTGCTGTGGCCCAGCCAGTGCCTAGTGAAGCAGAACGCTGGGCTGGTTGTTACGCAGGCAGCCCACTGATTCCTGAGAAAAAAATCATACTGCATATGCAATTGCATTTGCAGAGCTGTGAGTTGAAGGCCTGCAGATCACATTTTCCACTTTGCTTTTCCAAAAGCTTTGAGCATGTCTGGAGCTTTTCCTGATATTCCTTTGTAATGACTTCTCTCTTGCTCTTTCTGGAGGTTTTCAACACTGAAGGGAAAACTATGGAAGTGTGTGTACATCTCGTATGAATGTAAGATCTTGAGGAAGGGAGCAAGAACATAGTTTGGGTGTTCTTGCAAAGACAGTTTTGAAGTGAGAAATGCAGTGGTGGGGATGGACTCTATTTTGGAGGAATAAACATCCTTATTCTCTCCGTTCCTGTGATCCAGATCAAAATTTGTACTGGCCTGCAATAACATACTGAACATTCAGACTTATGCTAAATGCAAACTTGAGCAATAAGGTGGCAATGCCACCACTCTGTGGGATTTCCTTGTATGTACAAGCAGAAAGTTTGAGTTGATGCCTGTTATGTAAAGCAGAAAGAAGAAACAAGCTGTGGAGTGGGTGGGAGCTGCAATATGGCCAAGTGTAGGGTTGCTGGGGCCCTGTAGTACTTGAAATGTAAAAAAAAAAAAGCTTCATACTCTTCTTGGGGTGAACTGAGCAGGCTGTAAAAAAGCTGGATGAAAAGGTTGCAGCAAAATGAGAAGTGGAAGGGTGGATGGGTTTACACTAAAGAAAATAATAACCCCCCCCACCTGATCAGAATGAAAAAGATACTAATCCACATGTACTTTGATTGGGATGGGAGTCTTCTCCTGTTTCCCAGACAATGCTGGCATCATGTGGCCACTTTATTTAGCTTGCCTGGTACTAAAATATTTCTGAAAAATCCTTGTACTTTCTCTGCATCTTTCTGATTGGAATCCCCCAAAAAATCTCACAAACACCACTAACTCAGGTACTTCATTTGCCTGGATCCCTGGGACACTATCTCCATTTTGTAGAAGACATAATGAGTCTTAACTGATGGTTTGGGGTCTTTTACTTTCTGACCAAACACCACTGATTGTATTTCTCAAATGATCAAACTGCTTCTTCTAACATGCAGGAGGGTTTTTAGCTGTGCTTTGCTTTTGAATCTAAGTGAGAGGAGGAAATTGCCACCTGCATGGCAGGCTGTGGTGAGAGTATTTTCCCACTCTGGGGATGTTCCTTTATGGAGGGGGAGCAATGATAGGGGACAGTAGGTTTGCAGGGAGGGAAAAGGCGGCAGCAATTCTCCCTAGAGAGGAAGAGTGTGAGCTGCAAGAGGAGAGGTGAAACTCACTTTGGAAAGAGCTAGAGAGGAAGAGATCTTGCAGTAGCAGGAGATATCCACACAAGGAACAGGAGTGGAAACAAGGAGGAAAGGAAACCGGAGCAGTGCTTTTCATGGGTACACTGTAAAGGAGCAGCACCTCATTGAAGATATAAGTAAAACAGACTTCTGTGGCTGCTGGGCTATGGAGGTGAAAACTGCATATCTCGTTCTGTATTTAACTGATTAGCTTAATATAAACCAGGCTACAGAAAATAAGGGTAAATTTAAAACAATACTACTGATATACTGGGAGAAAGGAAACCTGTATAGAGATAGTATCAAATACTAGTTGAAGTGAGATCCTGTTATGCAGCTTTAAAGAATTTTGCAGAAATGCCCCTCAAGCTCAAGTAAATAAAACCTAGGTAGTGTAGCTTTAATCAATGATACTAATAGCTTATTAACCTCCATCTGAAATAACCTGCCAACACCAGAATCTGTTCAAGGGAGTTCCTCTTTGAAGTTCTGTACATCCAGATAAAATGGAAAACTTGGCAAGAAACATAAAACAGTCAAAAAAGAAGGTATTCCTCCCAGCTATGTTTCAGATTGTGGAAGAGATGATACAGCATTCTTAAATATTAAGACAGCAAGTGTATAATTGCACACTTGCACAAATGTACAGAGGACCTGTGCATTCTTGCATGCATTTATGTACGTATGAGCACTTGTGTATATGCAGATGCATGCTTTTCTGCAAAGACTGTCTACATTTTTAGAAAATATCTCGTACAGGTGCAAAAGGTGTCAAAGTGTAAAATGTAAAATGAATGATAAAACTGTTAAAGCTTCTTCAAACCTTGTAAAGCCAAATAAGTCTCAGGTCTCCGAATACCCAATATCAGCAAGTGGGAAGCCAATGAGTGGGAAACACGTGTCATTCTAAAGTACGCAGTACTAGCTGTATAAATGCAGGCATGTGTTTAAGTAAATATTGATGATAATTATGGCTCTGATTTTATAGCTTTTATGAACTTTGTATGTGTTTAGGTGACAGGGAACCTTTAATCCATCTCAATGTCTTGTTCAGATTGGTTGCTCTTGGTTAAAATGTCTAGCTTGGATCATGTCAAAGCTTTGGCAGGGGATATTCCACAATAATAAAGAGATAATTGGGCATATTTAAATGTTTTTTGCATCTAGGTGAAAATCCAAAGCAGATCACAAAATTCCTTCTTCATTATCACTTAGATTCCAAGTGCAGTATCCAGGAAAGCTTTCTCTCTAGAGCAGACCCAGCAAAATCAGACCGATTGAAGGTAGTACTGCAGACATGAATGCGGCCCTTTGCCTTTCTATGGTAGAATCTTTCCTACAGCTTCTATCCAAAAAGGAGATACTTCTATTTCTTTGGCTATATGTGATTAAATATAAAGATTAGTATATGCATATACCTACTGTTTGAGGTCTGCTAGAACAGTTGTTCCCAAGGACTGCTTTTTTCACACTGGTTCTTAGAGATGCATTGATAAAAAGGAAGCAAAAGTACTTTGTTCTCTGTGTTCTTCCCGTGTAATTTTAAACAGGAGGCTGCCTTGTGTCATTAAAAATAGTTGGGCTGGATACACATTGAACTTGCATTGCCATTACCTGGAGAGTTCACTGTTGGAATAGGACTTGATAAAAGCTATCAAATAGGTATTTCTTTTCCTGAGTGTTTTGGAAGGGGATGAATGGATGGAAATGGAAAATGAGAGAGTAGATAATGTGACTGAGAAGAGAACAGGTTCTTCTGCTTAACTGTGGAGCGAGGGAAAAGGTGAGACTTCTGGTAGGTTACTCTTTCTCTAATTGTAGCTCTGCTTTCTAATTTCTCCTGTCTGGAAGAATAAGTTCTTTAGTACGTGTTTTTAGAGGCTTTTGCATAGCTTTATGGGTGAAGGATAGGACCTGTCATTACTGATGATCTGGTTTTGGGCCATGATGGCTGATAATCTTCCTGATTCCTATGTACCTTCACCAGAGCCACGGAGAACAAGCATTGGCAGATAGAAGTGAAGCACATCTTTACAAGGCAAACAGGGCATACATCTCTTGCTGCCACAGGACAAAACTTTGGGTGTGAAAGAAAAATGAGCTGGTTGAGTGTTTGTGTTGGTTTTTTTTAACTGTTACTTCACACTTTCACTCTGGTTTCTAAATGGAGTCAGTTATAACAAATAACAGCTAGTTACCATGAAATGTGCTATCAAGGCATACTTTATGTTCTCTGGAATATGGTCTAGGAATCCAGTGCATGGTAGGAAAAACTGGGATATCAAATACAATGTACGAGACATTTAAAATATGAGGAAATAAGCATATGCTAGAAATTGAAGATACTATGTGTTTACTGTAGTCAAGCTCAGACCTAAATCTATTTTCAGGGAAAGAAGATGATGTTTGGTGGTTTTTTTTTTTTTCAGGGAGAGGAAGAAGAGACCTTCTTAGACAATTCATATCTTGGTTTCCTACCTAGTTTATTAAAGATTAGAAGCTTTAAAATGTGCTTCTCCAAGTGTCTTTGACAGAACTCATAGGGAAGTTTCAGCCCTGTTTTGGGGGATGAGAAATGGAGGTAGAGTACAGACTGAGTAATCAGCTCACAAGGCCCAGAGAAAAACTATGACTTAACCGGAAATGACATCAATTTCCCCTGTTAACTAAGCTAGTCTTTCCTTAAACTTTTAAAGAGGTCAGCACTCTGGTAATGGTAGGAGAATGTAGTTGCTCTTGCTACAGAAAAACCCGTAACAGTATAACCTGAAGAAATCAGGACTGGGAAGACTGCATTGCTGCAGGAATTGATGAGGCTTACTTTTTGGGGAAGAATGGTTAAAGTGTTAGAACTTCAAGATCAAAGTGCTCTTTAAAGATACCTTTACAGCCATTAAATTCAGGCTGAACATGCCTACTTTCCTGGGTTGTACCAGCTACAACCCAGTTCTAGGGTAGGCAGGGAGGAATGCAGTGCTCTGTTACATGTGATGAGAATATAACAGCCCTGATCCAACACATAAGAGGACCAACAAGAAAAAGGAGGATCACCCTTGACTCAGGTGGCACTGTGCTGGCAGAATGGTATCTTCTGGGAAGGAGACAGAGTATAGTGGGATACTACCTCAGCTCTTGAATGTGGGGAAGGAAAAGAGCATTGAGGAAAGTGGTTACTTTCCTCAATGAAAAAAGAGTGAGAAAAGTCAGAAAAGTCATCTTCAGCAGCCTTTTAGGCAGGCTCTAGGTTTTACATCTGGTATGAAAGGCAGGCTGGCAGAGCCACAATGCCTGTCTGTTCATTTTACGGGTCCAGAACAGAAGCGTAAGCAGATGCTGGGGCGTGGGCTGGGTGTTTTCTGGTAGTCTGTCTGCCTTGCTACAGGCACAACTTTGGCCTTACCAGGCAGATCCTGTCTGTGGGACTGGAGACTGAAGGAAAAGCTTGCAGAGCCACTCTGCAGAGTGTAAAATATGTACCTTCCTGAGAAAAGAGTGTGGGAACTGTGCCTTAGTACTGAGGCTAGAGAATAAGTGAAAACGAGTAATACCACAAGGGGTAACAGGTGTCTGATGGCTCCTGGCTATGAACTGACTTAGTGCTGTTGTAAAGCAATTGGAGGTGGAGAGCTTAGTATAAAACAAACCCAAACTGGTTTGGTGGTAGAGGCACACAGGATTGTCTGCTTAAGACATTCTTTCTGCTTTTTCCTTAGCCACTAGCTGTGTCTTTATATCATTCCCACCTCGTAATATTTTTTTTGCTTTCCTTTTGTGTCCTTGCCATGTGTGATGAGAAGCTGTTTTCATGGCAGGTGCTCTTTTGAGAAAGTCACCACGGGCTTTGTAGGCAGCATTCGTTGTTCCCATCACAATTGCTCTGCTGCAATCTGGCTTGTGAAACTGAATATGAGTTTGCTGCTGTTGTTCTCTTCCCCCAAATATTTATCATAAGGTATATCAAGGCTGTCATGGGCTCTTTAAAATTATGAGGTGGAATGGGTAACTGTATTAAATGAAGGCACAAGACATGGAACTCTTCCAGCCTCCCTAAAAGAAATATGGGAATTTCATGTCTAACATTTTTATGGTGTGTTTCAGTTTTCTTTGATTTATAGATTAATCAATTCAACCCTTCCAACATGTTTAATGAGAAAACTACCCATAATCTATAGAAATAGCTTCAATATAGTATATTTTACACTGGTAATAAAAACATGCTACAAGATTTTAATCTAGTATTGTAGAATACTCTTGGGTATTTTTTAAATTAACATAAGGGCTGACTGCTGGAAGATACTCCATGAAAACAAATTATCATATTAATCAAACCAAAGCACAGAATTCTCCACACGGTGGTTTTAAAATGCCCAAGATGGCCTTTAATTGAAATGTTACAGAAAATAACAGAATGAGAAACTGTGTACTTGGTGCTTAATTAACTTCACAATGTATGTTCAGCAGTTTATATTAGATGGTGGGACCAAATTGCAACTATGTGATGTAACATGTTGCCTACACACTGAGTCGGTTTATCTATTGTCTAATAATAAATTTCAACTTAGATTAATAAGAATTTTCTTAAGTGTCATTCCTTGTTGCTTGCTGAAATGGCTGATGCTAAATGCCATTTCCATGCATTGTCTTCCATTAATTCAGCACTTGCCTTTCCTTATGAGGATTATCTATCACCCAAAGAAACCAGGCTTTAACAATGCTTTTTCTCTTAGCACCTGTCATGTAGTTGATCATTGCTTTTTTTTCATTCTTTTATCTAAACCCAGGCTGAGTTTTAGCCTTCTGTGGCTGTGAAAAGGATGCAGGAAATCTAAAGAACTTTTTGTACAGAAGGCCTACGCTGGTGGTCCTTCATGTGGTTTCTGTTTATTCCCTGGGCCAGGTATAGAGATGGTCATTTCCCTGGAGGTAGGCATGGTGCCTTGTCTGCATTGTGCTTTTACCCTGGAGCTTGTTCAAAATAGCTAGAGGAGGGCATCTAGATTTTTGGCAAGACATCCAGCTAGTCTTGCAGCAGTGATGGATAGGGAATGACTGGGGAGGAATGCAATGACAGGACAAACATGACAAGGCGTTCCTGTTATACTCTGCCCGAGCCACATTGTTTTGATTTTATTCAAGCTGTGGATCTTCATGCTACTAAAATCTACTTCCATAATGGATCAGTGCTTGGGCCCTCCGGATTGTCCCCCTGTGACCATAGTCCTCTTGGGTTAGCAGATGTGCTCTCCTCTTCTACCAGCACAGCAGCTCCAGCCCTGCAGAGCCCCGGCTCTGCCCTGACACTGCTGTCTTTGGTCCTGTTCCTACCACCTTAGCACTGGCTGGTGAAGCCCCTGGCTATGGCTGGTGTGGTGAGGCTACAGGATCAGTTAAATATAAATAGGTTCTCTGCACCTGACAAGAGACTCACCCCTCTTTTTTTTTTTTTAACTTTATAGCAGGTTGTATGGGATTAATTGTAGTACAGTGCTGGCACCCCTCTAAAATATCCAAGCTATATGCTGGGATTGACCATGCTCCGAAAAGAGCAGAGGAAGATGGTGAGCGATAATCTCGGTCCTGTTAAGTACCTTTTGATGTCTGAATCAAGTGTTTAGGACTTGTTCATCTGCTTTATTGGAGAAGGGCTCCTCTCTGGAAGGAAAGTGTGTCTTACCTACAGAGTGCAGATCAGGCCTCTCCCAGAACCCCTGCTGTGGGCAGTGGGTGGCTGGGGGAGGGGACAGGGTCCCTGTGGGCTCTGCTGAGCTGGGAAAAGCGAGGTGACATCAGGGTTGCAGGATAGGCTGGGACTGGGGTGGGATGATAACAGTGAGGGCAAGCAAAAGTTTTCCTCTTTGCTCAGCTGAGCTCTCAGCCACCTGACCCCCAGGTAAGTGTCAGGGATATCTTGTAATATCCAGAGCTGCCTCTGCTTTGTATCTTCTACTAGTCAAAAAATCCTGCTTGTAACGGGAAGGGTCTTGTGTCTCTCGGTGCAAAGGTACCGAGTGAGCTGAGGGTGGCCTCTAGTGGCCTGTTAATGTCAGATACTGAGAGTCAGAGCTTGCTGGGATACTCGATGCTCCTTGTTAATTAAGACCTGCACATCTGTGGAAGAAAAGAAAATGACCACTAGAGACCTAGGATAACTGGCTGCTTGCTATCAAGCACCTGCTCAGGTGAGATCAAGCAGCCCTGTGGGCATCTGTATTGCACTAGAAAAGCTCCCACTACAAGGCGTGTGCAAACTTTTTAAAATCGTGCCACAACTGGATCTCACTACCAAAGCGTTGGTACTTTAATTAAATATAGAGTAGAAGCTTTCAGTCACCTAAAAGCTCTAATAGATGAGATCTTTCAAACAAGGGCAAAGTAAATATTAGATCACAGTAGCTTTCATTTATTAATGTTACTTCTCTAATTTGCACAGCTCTATTGTAGCATCTTTGTCCCCCTGTGCATCTGAGAGATTCTCCAATAATCTGAATTGTATTTTCTCAGCAGCAGGCACCCAGGTTGGGTGTCAGAGGATGTAGTTTCAAAATCACCAGTCCAGCCCATCTCACTTGGGTTATAGCAGGATCTACTGCCCTCCACAAGACAACTGTGGAAGCAGAACCATTCATCCTGAGTGTGTTTGGAATGAAAGCAAGCCCTAGCCCAACAGAGCCTGTGCACCCTGAAGGCTGTCCAGCCCTGAAGGACAGACTTAAGTGACAAGCAATAACAGTGCTAACGATCAGTTTATCCATTTATCTGCTATCTCTCATTTTAATCCCAAGCACTATAAGCATCTAGCAGGTAAGGTGAAACAAGTGACGTTTTTGTCTTGCTTTTAGTTTCTGGGAAGTGTGTGCACGGGGAACATTGCTTCTCATCTTCCGCAGCATCCTTCTGTAGATGTGTTTACATGTGTGCCTGCCCACAACTCTGAGGTGCTTATATACTTTGACATCAGTGAAGAAAGTTATTACTAGTGCTCACTAAGTGCAAAATGTTCTTTGCAATAACAAACTTTCATAATTCCGTACTTCTGATCTGTGGTGCTGACTCACAAACACAAGTAAACTGTAAAATCAGGCTGGTGCAGAGCATGCCGTCCATGGCCATCCATTGCGCCCCTGACTCAGAGGTTATTTCCCTCCGAGGTGTCTGGCCCTGCTTTGGCAGTGACTCAACCGTTTGTGCTGCTGAACACCACAAATGACAGCCTGGCATGTTGAGGAAAGCTGAAACTGGCACTGATTATATATTAATATGCTGCAGCTAAGCAGCTACTTTGTGAGCATCTGAGTCATGCCTGCAGCTGGCCCAGAAAAGTCTGAGGTAATTGGGAATAAGGCCTGCTGCAACTCATGCTCTTCCTTTCTCCAACCAGAGCCCTGTGTCATTCCAGTCACTCAGCAGCTAGGGAGAGAGTTCCTTACCCTGGAAGAGAGAGAAATCTGGGAAATAAAACAGAGCTTAACTCCCTTTCTGTCTCTGCCCAGTGTCTGCCACGGCAACTTAGCCTTGAGCATGAGTGAAGCTCCTGGTTTTCTCCTGGCAGTGGTTTCTCTCACATGATGGTGTTCAACAATGTATGCCTGCAAGAGCATTGTGAGGATCATTTAGGATACATTTGGGTTTTCAGAAGTGTATAAAGCATGCTGCATAACACTTAGTGTTTCTAAAAATTGCCTCTTGAGTATCTGTCTCCTGAGGCTTTTTCCCAGGTCAACTTTTTTCTTCATAAAAAAAAGCTTGAATTTTTTTAATCAGTTTTTTGTCCTTGTCTAATATGGACATGGATGATCTCTGTGGTGAGGTTAGTAATCCTTGGAGAAAGGTGATGTGAGAATGCTCTGAGATGGTAGAGAAGATGAAAGAGCATACCTGTTGCCCTCTTGTTTTTCCTTGCTGTTTAAGGATACACCAGATACTTCAACAGCTGCTTTCTCTTTAGATCGAAGCACCTTCATCCATGCTTTTAAAGCTGTGCTGGGATGAGTGCTGAAAAAAAGGAGAACTTTTTGGGGGCTTGCCTGCACAGTACCATAGAAACTATTTTAATGTTAACATCTGCAGACAGTTATTTTTGTCTGTGATGAGACTGGGAAATAGTGGTATCTCAGATACCCCTGAAAAGCTACGGCTGGCAAAAGCTGGCTTGGGTGAAACTACTAAATGGCATTTTAGCTGTAAAAAATATTCCCCAGCTGACTTCCAGAGAGCTTAGGATGTTGCCTGGAAAGAAGCAGGTTGTCTTCATAGGTAGGAAAAGCAACAGCTTTTGGAACAAAACCAGTATTCAAATGGCAGACTGAAAAGTGATGGGAAACTGCCTCTCCGACTGGGCTTCTCAATGGAGCTGCTTTTCCTGGTGAATAGACAATGTGCTCTCACCACCTTCTGTGTGCAGGTGGATGCTCAGGAGAGGCAGGATGGAGTCACCTTTCCTGGTGTATGCGGGTGATAATGCCCATCAGTCTGGGGCTAGGGAAAGGATCTGTGCAAGGGGAAGGATGGGAAATAGGATATACAATATGAAAGTAGACCCTTGTCTGAGCAGTGTTTTCTAGCATATCTGTTCTTCACAGGCATAAACTCGATATCCAATTTATTTTATAGCAAGAAACTAGTACCTTTGAAGTCCTTTAACTGAACAATGATTTGTTACATTTGCCTTTTCTCTACTAGCTCAGATCTTTTTTTGTTTGTTCTCATCTGGTATTCTGATTTCTGTATTAGTTGATGCTTCAGGGAAAGGCAAAGAAACAAAATGAACACTTTAAAATGTAGTACATCTGTATAAAATGTGGAGAGCTATGCGCGAGAAACCCTTCCTTGTCTGCAAGGGTGATCTGCCTGTGCAGGGAAGCATGAAATTTGATTATTATCTTATTCCAACCTTTATTGTAGCTTGTGGAGCTGAAAACATTATTAATGTAAATACAATGATTCAACCTTTCCTAGGTAACGTAGTCCTCCTCTAATTTTCCAAGGCAGTGAGTCCCGTAGGTTGGTTCTCTGTGGCGCAAGCTGGTGATTGTTCTTTGCCCCCACGACTTGCTTTCACTGTAGCTGTGGGATGAGGGACTCACAGGAAGTCTTTGCTTTCTGACCCAGTGCAATGAAAAACTGAACACTTTGCAAGGACTCAATTTGTGTTTTGTGCTGGTGTTTTGTTGTTTGGTTTGTTTGTGGTTTTTTTTTTTTAAAACAAACAAACCCATGAACAAAATCCCTTGCATGTCAGATCAGCAGCATCCCTGTTACCAAGGCGGGTCAGGAGCATGTGGTGTGACTGTCGGCATATTTTTGGCATATGCCTCACGTCCAAAGTAGCCTTTACCCTGGGCTGGCTCTGCTGGGAGCAGAGAGGAACGAGTAAAACCGGAGAGCTGCAGCCGAGCCAGGCCCTGCAGATGGCAGCAGAACAGCACCGAAGGCAGAGAGCGGTCCACCCGGTGGAGCAGCAGCCCCAGCTCTGCCCCAGCTGGAAAGCTTCGGACGTTTTCCACTGAATCCCTCTGCGAGGCTGAAAGGTGAGGGCGGTGAGTTCTGATAATTCAAACTGTGTGCGGAGGTCCCATGTTGGAATTCAACGCTTTGTATTCAGGCATGGCCAAATACAGTGCTTTGGAAGAAAGTGAACTGTAAAGAAGGGGGGGAAAAAAAGCGCATCAAACACAGAGTGCATACTAATAATATATTATAAGGTGATGTCCTCTCAGTGTGTCTCGTTATTGCCTTACCATGTAAATACTGGTGAAGGAACTCAAATTGGGGTGTTGTTTCCCATGAGGGAGTCTTAGCTGTGGTTACGATGAATGCTCTTGTTCTCAGCATGAGCTGAGGGATGCTTTCTGCAAAGCAAAACAGGTTCAGTGATACAGGCTGGGAGAAACCTACTCCTAACATAGCTCTAACCTCACAGTTAGTGTTTGCTGCCTTGAAAGGTAAGTTCAGAAGGCCTCAGACAGAAAAAGGAGGTGAAGTAACATCACGAGTGGTCCTTTGACTGTTGAGTAGCGGGGGCTGTAGCTGCTGGGGCTAAAGGATGAATTGCAAGAGCTGTAGGGCTCTCAGCGTACCTTGTCCTGATCACTGTCCTCCCACACATGTTATAAAGTGGGAGGCAGGCATCGGCACTGAATTTCCATCACTTTCAGAATACTGGGTTTATTCCGGGAAGATCTTTAGCCAGCTGCTGAAGCTAGTTATGAGCCTGTTTTGCACAGTTAGTTTATGTGCCAGGATCTAGCTCTGGGTGTCTGTTGTGATTATTTATTATTGTGGGTGAATGTAATCATTATAGCAGGCTGAAGAGGCCATTTACTCTATATAATAACTGCTGATTTTATTTGTTGGTATATTTTACTGTTAGTAAAAGCCCCCACAGCAATGGATGTGGTGTTCTGGTATCAATCAAAATAAGACTGCTATGAGAAAAGGCTATCGCCCATGCAAAACGACTCTTCAGCAGCATTTTTATTATGTATTTTTAATACACATGCAGGTGGTAGTACATAACCTCTGGAAGATATGCAATTAAACAGTATACTTGCACTCTTTTCAGAAATCGTGTCAGTATACCAATTTTATGTCTGCAGTCATGTTTCTGCTAGTGGTTTCTCACAATCGCCGTAAAAATTAAACAAAAGGCAGTGTTCTATATAATGTGGTTTATTAGGCATATTGAGCAGTAATACACAGATCAATGAACCTGTGTGTAGCCAAATACCTCTAAGTTATGGCTGCAGTACTTGCTGGCTTGAAAATGATCTCAAAATTGAGTTTGCCCTTAACATAAGTGTTGGCAGGATGAGTGCTTTGCTTTATACTTACCAGCCCCCTGTTGGCCTCTAGAGCAGTAGAGTCAGCTGTGTTTTTTCTTTTTTTTTGTTTGCTTTAAATAACAAAAAGCTTCATCTGGCTCCTAGTATTTTGCAGTACTGTCAAGTCAAAATAGTCATGTACTTCTAGCCTAATAAAAAACAGTGAATCTCAGAAGTGCCATTGTGTGTTACCAATTTCCTGAGCCAACTTGGTTTGACGCTTAAGGCAGCCACAGTAGTAGGGTGTGGGAGTAAAAGGAGTGGATCACAGTCCAAAACTTCAGATGCAATATGAGAAATGTAGAGTTTAAACATCTAGGTTTGACTTGGGTAGAGAGTGGAAAAAAAGGACTCTGCCTCTGAAGAGTACCTGTTGGTTAAAGGATATTGCAAGATGTCTCCTGCAGTCTTGTATGGTTGGTCTTGATCTGTTTTGCTCAAAATATTTATGAATATGACAGAATGACTGTCTTCAGTAGTGACAGCACTTCTTGGCACAAGAAATATCTGGATTTGAATCTTCTGATAAAAGTTTCCAAAATTTTGTACTTGAGGAAATGGGTCAGCAGAAAAGACAGAAGGCAGGTCCCACTGTTGCACTCCTTGAATGCTGTCAGAATCTTAGCTTGTTTTCTGCTCTCTACAACTACCTGAAAGGAGGCTGTAGAGAGGTGGGTGTTGGTCTCTTCTCATGAGTTACAACTGATAGGGCAAGGGGAAATGGCATCAAGTTGTACCAGGGGAGGTTTAGGTTAAACATTAGGAAAAACTTCTACATGGAAAGGGTTATCAAAGACTGGAACAAGCTGCCTAGGGAAGTGGTTGAATCACCATTCTTGGATGTATTTAAAAGCTGTCTAGATATGGTGCTCAGGGACATGGTTTAGAAGTGGGCCTCACAGAGTTAGATAATGGTTAGACTTGATGATCTTAAAGGCCTTTTCCAACCACAACAATTCTATGATATTGGAGCCTCGGTGCTCATGGAGACTGCTGGAGTTCTGCCCATGTGGTCAGTTATGTGCTGCATTAGTTTAAGTCAAACTACTTCCCATCCAGAAACCATTTTCCATGTTAGCTAATATGGCATCTTGCAAAGATGTGGGTGATGCCAGGTGTGCCATAATACACAATAACATATAGATGAAATACCTGTAGCCTGGCACACAGTGCAAGAATACTGGCTTACGTGGGGTTTTGTTTGAGCAGTACTCTGTTACATGCATTTATAAGTTCAGGCACTGGCAACTGGAAAGACCAACACTGACAATTTCTAACAAAGTATGAACCACTAGGAGAGGCTGGCAGGGAGGCAAGGAGCAAGGAAAAGGAACATTGGTGTTATTGCCATTTAAGTTTTTAAGACAATGGGACTTCCCTGTGTATTCACAATCTCCAGAAGACCTCAAGGTAACTCCCTTGTACCATCTCTCCCTGAACAGCATTTATGTATAGGACCATCATAGAACTGTAGGTTATGCAGGGTGGAGAAGGACCACCTTGTGATCATGTAGGCTATCTCTGAGTCAAGACAACTAACTCTGTGAGCCAGGTAAGTGTCTTAAATGAAGACAGCAAAACAATGGGTGCAGAGAGATGAAAATGGTATTCAGAATATTTGTCAGTGTTTTGCCACCAAAATGGGAGGATTTCTGGAGGGTGTGTTCCAGAGCCTGTGCTGCTAAGAAGGTAGAAAAGATGGTTGTTAAATCCGCTGCTGCTGGATGTTAAATTTCCTGTGCTCGAAAGTACTGGAGGTAGGTTGGAAATGAAAAATAGCTTGAGAAATCAGGGAAATCGTGTATGTAATAGAGAGAAATAGCATAGGATGGAAGGAAAGAAGCAAAATACAACTTGACAGAACAAGTACTTCACTTGAGCAGGAACAATGAATTGCACAGAAGCAGGATGAGGGAGTAACTCACTGGGTATAACTCAGGGATGGGAGTAACTCTGGTCTCTCTTACATTACCATCCCCTACATGCTCTTTTGTATTGCAAGCAGCATGTAAGTCAGTAGTAGTGTGCCACTAGGAAAAGAGGCAAATATGATACTAGAGTATGTAGTAGAAGGGATTACAGTCCATTGAGACAGGCGAAGCAGTTCGTCTGCTCAGCATTGCTCTGTCCTGGCGCTGCCGGAGTGTTGTGAACTGTGCTGCATAGAGCGCTCCAGGAAAGACGTGATCTTCTGGGGAGAGCTTAGCAGAGAGCACTGAGGAAGGCTCAGATGTCTGGAAAACACAACCTGTGACAGGATGGAGTGAACTGACAGTGTTTAGCTCAGAAAACAGCATTCCTCTGTCTGGGTGTGTCTGTAAATCTGCAAGAGGCTGTTGTAGAGGAGGGAAATGATCTGTTCTCTGTCTCTCTGGTGGGTAAGATGAGACCTGATGGCCCTGAATTGCTGCAGCAGAGATTTAGGTAAGGCGTTAGGAGAAATCTGCAGTGATTAAGATGGAAAGGATGGGAAGAGGGACTCTATGCACTCTGAGCAATTGCACTCTCTGCAATTGGAGATCTTCAATAGACTAAACACCTGTCAAGAGTGACACCAGAAACCTATCATCCTCCTGTTACAGTGTTTCTGTGGGCTGCCTCTATCATTTTTTATTTGAGTGCTATCTCCATCCTTCCTCATTTTTAAACCTTGTGGGATTTTTTTTTTTCAATCCCCCCTGCATTTGCAAGTACACCTTCGCAAAAGTGCAATCCATCCCTGCCTGCCAGAGTTTCCCACACAGCTGCCTAGTGCTGCTCGCTGAATTTCTTCAGCTGCTTGGCTTGTGAGTGCTTCTGCTGGGGACTCATTAGTTGCTGTAGTAATGGGGGTGAATGGAAGCCTACCTCCCCCCGCAACCCTATTGAGAATAATCTTAGGGGTGTCTAGACCTTGCTGCGCACCGATGGATGCTAAGAGGGGCTGTGGAGCGGGATTTTCCGGGCTGTGTTTAGCGGCCTGCCCCGGGGGGAGCCGCCGGGCCGCGGCTGT
>NW_009649982.1:2267132-2290741 GCF_000708025.1 Charadrius vociferus
TGGAACGGGCCTTTAAGATCATCGAGTCCAACCGTCAGCCAAACACTGCTAGAACCACCACTAAACCATGTCCCTCAGCACCACATCTACCTGTCTTTTAAATACATCCAGAGATGGTGATTCCACTGCTTGACTGGGCAGCCTGTTCCAATGTTTGATAACCCTTTCAGTGAAGAAATTTTTCCTAATGCTTATCCTAAACCTCCCCTGGCGCAACTTAAGGCCATTTCCTCTTGTCCTATCACTTGCTACTCGAGAGGTCAACCCCCACCTCACTACAACCTCCTTTCAGGTAGCTGTAGAGAGTGATAAGGTCTCCCCTCAGCCTCCTCCAGACTAAACAACCCCAGTTCCCTCAGCCACTCCTCATAGGACTTACACTCCGGACACCTTACCAGCTTTGTTTGTCAGAGCTGGCTTAGGGTGGGGGGTGCTGGGCAGGCCGAATGCTGGTGGTGGGACAGAGCAGGGAGATCGGGTCTGGGGGCATCAAAAAGGTGGCTGGCGCAGCGGCCTTTCTGCTGGTGTCAGTTGGAACCAAGATGGCAGGCGGCGAGGCCCAGGGCCATGCCTGGGGGCGCCTCCACCCTCTGCATGGCTGTGCTCCCACCTCTCTGTGGGCAGTTAAGGTCAGCGGTGGTCTTGCCTGCTGTTTGATGTTAAAGGAGGTGGACAGAGTGAGCTAGGGCTGTTCAGCTTGGAGAAGAGAGAGCTGGGTTGGTGTGAGATGGGTTTGTGAGAGGCCTCTCAAAGTGGAAGGGAATCATTTGCTGTCTGTTGTGGTGGTCAGGCAAGAAGCAGTTGCTTAAGTTGCAGCAGAGGGTGTGTAGGTCATGTGTGGGGAAATTGTTTTGGTGCCTGAGAAGAGCAAAGCACTGGAAGCTTCCCAAAGCAGAGGATGTGGACGCTGTATCAACAGGCCTATTTAATAAGAGAAGAGTTGCTAATTTCTGTCGGGATGTGCATAGTTACTGCTCACTTTCCAAACCCTGGAAAGGGTGTGCACTAAATGATTTCCTAGTGGTCCCTTCCAGCCCCCCTTTTTTTTTTTCCTTCTCTTGAACATCCAAAGTTCCTTGTGAATGCTTGTCCCACTTTTCTAATTGGCTGTCCAGGCTTCTGAGGAGCTTATTACATAGCTGTCACTCTAGGTACTTGAATGCTTTTCCATGCCTTTAGATTTTAGACACTTTCTGTCCTCTTTTGAATGAGATTTTGAGCATTCCTGAGGTGAACTGGAATATTTGGTTGTTGACAGAGTAAACCTGCCCTGTTTACTCACAACCTCTGCTCCAAATTCTTAGTACTGAGCCCTTGAGTAGCTTAGCATGTGAATCTCAAATGCAATGTGACATGGTTAATTCTGTTGTCCTATATTAGAAGAGAATCTAATCTTTTCTTGTATGAGGCTTTCCAAGTACTGTCACCTTCTCAGGGGTTGGGAGCAAAGCCTCATAGTTTGTGTTGTTTTGTCTTGGGAAAAATATTTGGGATGTATTGCATGTCTCTTAAAGCAGGATTCTGCAGGGCTGTAAGACCTTTAGATTTGTCTGCGAACTGGTCCCAAACTGCAAACTTATCCACAAATGGTCTCTTGTTTCTTGTTCCCTCGAAATGAAAAGAAGCATTTTGCTATTAATGCATTTTCAACTATACTTAATATGAATAATAACGATCTCATTAAGGGCTGACAAACCTGTCCTTTTTGGAAACTTTATTTTAACATGGGATGATTTGAATTTCCATAGATAAATTAAGCGCTAGCCTTGAGTAAGTACAAATTTGTAGATAATTAAAATCAGGATTAGTGAGAGAAGAGGTGAAGAAATGGGGGTCAGATGCAAACCACCATGGGTCAGGCACCATCAGTTTTGCTCTCGCACTTTTGTGCTGTTCAGAATAAAGCTTTTGATTCTGCTGGTTAGAACAAGGTTTCTAATAGTTTGGTGCATGGAGCCACTCATATTTAAGCACAGCCTTATCTCAGTGACAGTGATAAATTCTCACTCTTAACTAAAAGGTTTAAATACATACTTATTGTCCTGCTAACTTTATGGGAATGTTCCACAGACACCTAAAATAGGTTCAAGAGGTTAAACTTAATTTAGAAAATTTATTCTTTGTGTTTTGTTGTAAGTGGATATATATTCGTCTAAATTTATTTGGGATTTCCTTATAGGTAGTGATTTAAGTATTATTTTTATGTCTGTTTCCTCTGTCCTGCTCATTACCTATCTAATCTTGTGGCACCCATTTTGTATGGGTGATAAAAAGGGGATTCAGCTTAACACAGTTTGAAATTGAACTGTTATTCTTGGAATAAAGTAAAATGCTCGAGGAAACATACAAAATTCATGCAGCTTCATTGTTCAAGGAATGAGATGATCATTTATGAGAAGTCCAGGACTCAGAAGTTGTTTCAACCTCTGTCAGATTGCAATGGTCCCTAGCTTGAGACCTTTCTGTGATAAAGTCAAGGGTAAATGCTAGAAAATGTAAGCTTGCACGCTTCTGGTTTGGGCAATAAAGAGTTTTGCTTCTTGCTGCTTGCCTGGAACACTGTTCGTGCAAGTTTATCCCAGTTTGATGTGCCAGTATAGTGCTACTGCCAGCCTAATGGTTTTAAAATTCTGAACAGACCTCCTTCTTATGGATACTCTTCTGGTTAAATGAAAACCTATGCAACTTATAAGCGTTTCAACAGGAGTTTAGTACTGTGCAGAATTGTGTACACTTGAGGTCTGGTGTAGGGACTTTCCTGAGGTTTAAGTAAGGGGCTTTTGGGCCTGGACATCAGAACTTAGAAGAAACTATATCTTGTGCTTTGGGTAAAATAATTTCTAAGTATTGCTGAAATTGAGCCTAATGTATCACTCTTAGCTGCTGGATCAGTGACAACGTACTCTGGCAAGTAGCCTTATAAGGGACAGTAATGAAAAAGCCTAAGGTTGGATATCAAGGTTTCCCAGAAGGTAAAATAGAGTCTGATGACAAGCAGTTTAGTTGTTCTCTGGATAGAAGTGAGGAATTCCATTGTTCCTTGGTGATTCCTATGAACTAATACAGACTTCATTTATTGTCAGAATACATATACAGCTTTGAGACCTTGGCTTTTGACTACCTTGGAACTATGGTCCCCATAATTATAGCATCCATATGCTGCCAGTGACTCTTCTGGTAACTGAAGGTCAGTGAAATGAAGAGCCATCTTGGCTGTTTCCCTTTTCTTTAGCTGTCCCAGAGGTGCAGAAAGGTGTTTATTTTGAAAACATGGTCTTGTGCCACTGAAGAGCTTGGGGATGCTGTTGGAATCTGGTGATTCTGTGAGGCTTCTTTCTGTGAGCAGGACATCCATCTGCTGAGGTACTGAGCCTTCACCCTGTAACTTGAAGGGAGGAGAGAGCACGTTAGGCTCCAGCAGGGTTCATAAACCCCTGGGGGAGTGAAAAAATGAAACTACTATCTTTGTTTCTTATATCTACAGTTCCTGTGGTGAAAAGCTCATTTCAGTTCTATTTGAAAAAGCTGAACCTTTCCTTTAATTGACAGTTAAAATAAAAAAATGGAAATGTATTTTGCCACTGTGGTAACTTACAGTAGGTTGAAGATAATTGGGATGAAGAGAAGAAAAAACCTGCAGAGCTTCTTCCCAACTACTTGCAGTTCTTTGAATTTTGTAGTACCAAGTGAAAAGCCTTCCAGACAAGGTATACAGGAGGTAAGCAACATTCAATGCTCCACTGCACATTTCCCACGTGTCAGTGGACTGGTTCCCATCTCCTGCATTATTTCAAGGCTTCATGGTGGGAATCTTCTATGAATCTCCTTCAGTTCCCAGTCTGTCAGGTTAACATCTACTGTAGCTGCCAAGTTTCTGTCCTGATCTGTCATCATTATTTGGCTGTTCAGAATGGGAGAACACTTGAGTGTTACTGGATGGTGGTTGTGCAGATATGAGCTGAATTCCCCTCCTCCAAAAGTCAGGAGCTGAAGCTGGCAAGTAGTGGCCATATACTGAGGGACCTGAAGCTTGTGAGAAGCATCTTGTCAGGGTAGAGCAAGATAAGCATTTGAAAGTGGGCAGTTGCCATTATCGTTGTGCTGTGTTTGTAAGTGCAACCAGTTTCCACAGCTTGCCCCCCTGAGAATGAGAAGGCTGCAGGGATGGCTGGAAAGATTGGAAGAACTGCTCTTATGGGAGCGGTGCCTCAAAGAGGACAGACTTTTTAGGAGGTACACCAATTCAGTCTGGTTTGGCAGGTTTTTAAGACTTCCTCCCACTGGTGCTTTGTAGAGGTATTCTGCAGAAGCTGGATTCCTTCTGGATGAGCTGTGCATTCATGCCCTTGTGGTGACTTCCATATTTATATCTTTGGAAAATAACTAACTATGATTAGCTGCTTTATGTATTTGGAATTATTGGACATCATATGTAGATATCGGCTGTTTAAGATGTATCTGAAATGAAGCCAGGGCATAAAAACAGTTAAGTAGAACACTTTTTTTTGTAGCTTGTCTGGAGTTTCCATGTATTGTGCTGTTTACAGCAGTGTGTGCTTACGACTTATGAGAAAATGAGAGTTAGAAACTAAAGATATTTCTCTGTGGTGATAAAGTTTGCAATAATTCCAGCACAGCCAAAGTTCCCTGCAAATAAAGAAGAGGTTGAGTCCTATGAATTTACTACTTTTATTTTAAAATTGCTACTGCAATTGTTGTAAGTGCTTAGAAAGCAAGATTAGGACATTATTAGAAATTTGTCCCTTGGGGCATGTTTTTTTTTAGTGTTACCAGGGGAAAGAGGTGGTTGGGGAGGGAAGCATTCATACTGAAACAGCAAGGTTGGAATTTTTAAGTAACGTGCTACTGAATGTATGACCTGGTGCCCCTTCACTGTCACAGGAAATGAATGGTACTCTGCCCAGTGAAGGATTTCTTTGAGCCCTCTCACCTCCCTTATTCATGCACTGGCAGTATTTTTTTGCCTCTAATAATTCTTAAGGCATTAGGCATAATAGAGTCTCCAGCTGACCCTATTAAAACATGGCAAATACTTATGGATGTTTTGGTGAACTGTGATGTATTTTTTTGGCTTTTCAGCATTCTCTCCTCTGGCAGTTTATTGTTGCACAGCACCTACAGAGAATGCTCTTCATCTCACTGACAGTCCTTACAAATCAAACTTTTCTTTCTCTTAATTTTTAGGTGCCACAAAGTGAGTTCCCAGCAGCACTCCAGCTGTGAAAGCCCCTAATAGGCTGAAGGATTGAAGAGGAAAACAGGGAAAGACTAGGCTGGGGGGAGGAAAGGAGGAAAAAGGTGGTGAGACCTGTCCTGTGGTCTCTATGGTTCTTTCATAACTGAGTTTCCCTTGTAACTATTTTTGACTGTTGACACGATGTTAAATCTACACAAGAGGAGACTGCAGTCCTGCAGAGCTAGTGTCACTGCCTGCTTATGGATGTGGGGATGGAGATCTGCTGTCTGGCCCCAAGCAGGTTCTGTCAGGTGCCTAAGTAAAGCCTTTAAGAGCTATGTGCTGGCTTGTGGTGGAGAGTGTGATCCTCGTTCCTTGTTTTCCAGTAAAGCAGTGCTTTCAAAGATGAAGACCTTTCCTGCCACACTATTTTCATTTAAATCTATTTCCGTGTATTCTCTATAGTTTTATTTCATGATGACTGGAAATTCTATTTAAAGAAATGTTTGATTACTTTGCTCATTTAGTTTACTGGTCTGCAGCCCTGGTCTAGGTGCTACACAGAATGAGGTATGCTCTCATCAGATTCTTCCAAATCTTCAATCTGTGAGGAAATGATTTTGCATGCCCTTTCCTTTGAAAAGGTGACCTTCCTGCTACTGAGATTGTAAAACAGCCAGCACCCCAGAAAGCTCAAAATAGAGGCAGACTGGCTGGAATAACTGGGTTTTCTTTTTCCTCCCTCTCCTCAGTGAAAATGTTTGCCAGTTTTAATTATGAGCTCTGGATGTGCATCTTGAGACTTGCAGCATCTGGAGCATGGTGCAATGATTTCTGTTCTGTGTGAAGCATGCAAATAAGTAGCAGCTTGAACTTGTTCCCTGTTCCTAATGGTATTTGTCTCTTCTGCATGTACACTGCCTCATCAGCCCATGTGCCTCCTTGTCTCAATGTGACAGCCATATTTTCAGACTCCCTTAGCTTTTAAAGCAGAGGGATGGATTCTCTTAGGGGCGAACTTTACGTGGCTTCAGTGGCTGACTTCTTGAATTAAATCAATATGTTGAGTTAACCCAAAGGAGTCAAGGAGCTACATATGATAGGGGAGAGAAGACTGGAGCTGAAATGGTTTGCTTATTGCTAATATACGTGGATGATGATTTTCATAGTACCAAGTTTTCACTCCTACTTCCCTGTCCCGTCCATCACTTCATATATTGCTGAGGATAGCTCTCTAAATGGAACAGCTGTGCCATCTGCCTCCAATATTATTTCAGTCCTCACTGTTTTGGGATAAATTTCATAAAGTGTATCACACATACAAACATTTAATTGAACAAATGGGAAACCTCTCCAGTTAAGAAAGCTTTGCAAATGACAAGTAGTGTCCAATTTCCATTCTAATGGTTACTCCGGGGCTTTAAAATATGTGTGTATTCATCTAGCAGGGGTTGATGGTATATTTGAGGCAGATGGCTTGGTTCTGCAAAGAAGAAATGTAAGTGGCTTTTACTATAAATCTTCTTTTTTTTTGGCAAAGAGTTGACATAATAAAGATGTGAGTATTACTGAGAGTGCTCTTTAATAATTATGCTACCTTATGTTTTCCCTCAAGAATATGGTTAACTGACTAGAAAAATCTATTCTGAATTTTTATGTGTAACTATAACAAACAGTTTAGAAATTCCCCTTTCTCCCTCTAGTAAAAAGACTGAAGAGTGGGCAGGTTATTAAGCAAAAAGGCAAACACCAGTTGTTAGAGAAACATTGCAACTTCTGGAAGGGTGGTGGACCTCTTGAAATGCAGCTCAACCACACACAAAGTCCTTGCCTATTGGAGGACCTTAAGACTAAGTGTGGACCTAACTCCCCTATAGATTCTCAAATCTTTAAAGCAGTTAGGAAGTGGGCAATTGGAAGATATTTAAAATGTTTCTCTCAAAGCTATGTTGGTGACTTTTGCTCAAAGCTTCAATGCCTTATACATCTTAATGCTCATGAAAGCACAGCTGTGGAGCAGAGTATTTCTCAGTCATTAATGCAAACAGTGGGCAAAAAGGCACGTGTTACTGAATGCACTGGAGGTGAACGTGCCTATGGGACAAGGAAGATGGGACAGTCTTAATTTCAATAGTGCTTGTCTGAATTTGCATTCAACCAATGCATGGAAGTAGGATGTCTAAAGCAGGTTTAGCTGTTATCTGTGGCTTTGGGACACTTACAGTATTTTACTAGTGGAATAAAACATGAGTAAGTATAAATTTGTCAGTGTGCTTTATCTGCGCTACGAGGACAAATCTTGCTGTCAAGAGTAGTGAGGATGGACAGCCCAGATCTGCAAACTGAGTGTGTCCATCTCTGCCACAAATTTGGTCAAAACTGCATGCTCATCATGCCTTTCTTCTCAAAGTTTACTGAGTTATACACTTCCCTGATGCTTTCCATCCACAATATACTTTTACAATTTTTTTCCTCCTACCTCAGTATTTGGATGCATGGATGAATTTTGTGGATTCTGGTGTTCCTAGGAATGTAAAGATGTTACTTTGTTAGTCGTCTGGGCTCTCTAATTGGAAACTTGTGAACAACTGAGCTCTGGAGCTCTTTTTTTAGTCTATCATAAAAATAAATAGGAGAGGACTAAATGTACTGCCTACCTTGGTGACTAGCTCTTGATATTAAATACAAGAAGACATGAATTAAGTCCTAGAAGTTGCAGTAACTATTAAAAAACCCGCAATTCCTCTACCTCCTCCCAAAAATAATTAAAAAAGTAAACTGATGTAAATTTTGGGCTTATGCACTTGAATTTATATACTTCTGGATACTTGCATATGTCTTAAAATGTAAAATATGCTTGTCAGAACGCATTTTATAAGAACAGACTTGATTATTGAGTCTTCAAATGGCATTTTTTTTTGTTGTAAAACTTGTCCCAAGTAACTAGAAGACAGACAGACATGATGGAAATCTTGACAGGCTCCTTAACTATGGTAGTGTTGGCAAGCACCAACCTGGTGTTGATAACCCTTCTCAGTAATTTTCACTCGAACTGTAATAAGCAACTATTGACTTCTGTTGTATTCAGCATCAAGATTCATTGACCTGGGAGGTAAATATTGGTGAGAGAAAAGCCAGGGTCAATATAACCCTCAAGGGACTGTTAATCTTCCATAGACTGAAAAGGAAGTCAATATTGGTATTATTACATGATTCCAGTGTAAAAATTTCTATTGTATGCACACACAAAGGAAAAGAGACAAAAGCTGCCAAAACTGCAATGTATCTATTTCCTTGGGCCCTGTGTGTAGCATTTAAGTCATAAAAATTGATTATTTTTATAAAAATATCCTGAAAATAATTCTCTTATGATGCAGCCTGGGTTTGGACTGAAAGTAGAGGAAGGCTGTGAGGTCTGATGAGAGGGTAATGGCACTGCCCAAGCATTGTTTTTTCCACCTGGTGGGCATAACCCTGCCAAGTGCAAAATGTTGTCATCTTAATGCAGCAGACTGTCAGAGTTGCTGTCGTTGCTCACATCAGAATAACTAAGCACTTACTGCTTCCCAGGCTCAAGGGCCACAGTGCTCACAGCAAGGCAGGATCCTACCTTAAATATAGCTGGTAAGCTGGTCTGTGCAGTGTCTCCTAGTCAGTCTTCCTGAACAGTAACCTGAATTTTAACTGAATCCCAGTTTTGAACAGTGCATGTTCTTTGTGTCACCTTGCTCCCTGCTTGTCCCTCATGAGGCATCAACTCGGTTCTTCTACACTGATCACTCTCTGTCTCAGCTTGGGTACGTATCTTAGAAACAAGCTTACTTTATGATTATTGCGTAGTTCTGAATGCAATGCCTTTTGAAAACAGTGATGAGCTTTTGGAGAATGTGATGCATTTATTTGGGTGGGCTCTTCCAATTTGTGATTTGAACAGTACAGCAGTAATACAGCACAAAAGAACCGTGGGGTCACAGTGATGTTAGCATACATTCATTAAGCAGTTATTTAAGTACATAGTCTTGACATTGCCATAGAGAGGTCCATAGTCTGGAAGGCACTTCTGGGCTTTGGAAATGAAAGAAAAGCCATTTTGAGAGCCTCATGTAGAATCGTACCTGCTGTATGTGTCTGAAATGGGATTTGCCTTTGATGAAGCATGCTGCTAGCCCTGCTACTGTGGTTAGTGAGTTTGGTCTCACTCCTTGATGTGCTTTCTGAGGGAATATTGTCAGCTCCTAAACAGCTAGGCTAAGATCACTTTTCACTAGGAAACAAAATTGGCTGTTCCCGATTTGTGATTTGTTATTCCTCTTGTACAGATATAGCAGCTTAGTTTCACTTATTCACTTAGGGAGTAGAAATAATGTTGTGTGACTTGGGAACCTGCCTAAACACATTGGATAGGTAGGGAAACAGTAAAAGCAAACAAGCTTGCAGAAATTCACCTAAGGGTAAATTTCCTTCATATAAATTATTCAGTGAATAATTTGCAAATAGCAAATACATTGGGAAAGAATAGGTTTGGTTTGTGAATGACTCACAAAGAAAAAATAGATTTGAAATCACCAGACCATTTACTCAGAAAAAGTAATTGGCCTGACTATTGTTCTCCCTTAAGATAATCTGTAACTTTAAAAACTCGTGTGCTTTTAGAGATTCATAAAACTACTTTTTACAGTTGGTAATATCTGTTTATCTACCCATCAGTCTACATACATGCTCTGTGATTGCTATTTGTGTAAGAATTTTTAATTCAATGCTTAAACTAGGAAAATAACACTTAAATGATGTGGATATCGATATTTTACAGGCACTGGTATTCAGAACTATGCATGCATACAACACAAAATGTTGACGTCGTATAAAATACATTTTTAAAATTGCCTCTTGAGAGTAAAAAAGGAAATAATCTCTTTTCCATTGTTAATCTTCTTTGTAGTTCCTCTTCAAGTAGACTAGTGTAGGCATAACATCCTAGAAAGAATGCTTTGAAAAGTCAAATTAGCTTCAAGTTTGGATGTTATTTGGTATTATTTCAGGTTTATCATGGTACAGGAATGGAATTAAAACAATATAAAAATAGTTTAATATGGTGGTGCTGTGCTTTAGCCATTGTAAGCTTTAGCGGCTCCTCCTGCTCCTTTTATCCCACCCTATTCTGTGTGTCTAGATATGTAATTTTTCAAAAGATAACTTTTACCTATAAAAACTTTTTATTTGCTCATTAAATGTTAAACCACTATTTTTATGCAGTACCTTGCAACCTTCTATGCTATGTTAAATTCCACAAAATGTGAATCGGACTACTAAGAAGTAGTTTTCCATGATTGTCTACAAATTAATTTCCTTATCTGAATGTTCAGCTCTGGACTTCAAGGTAGTTTGCCTGTATGGGAGATTATTTTCAACCCAGCTTTCTTATCAGAAGTTGGTTAGAGCTCAGAAAGACAAACAGGCTGTTTTGCCTCTTTAATGCTGTTCCATCTCAGAGAGCTTCCTAGAATGAAATGTTACATTCCACATTGAGGGCAAAGATTGTGCTACTAATTATCTAGATGTATGTTAGAAACAACTATATAGATGGTTAGAAAACAAACACTTGAATGTTTTCTGTCTAGAGTTACGAGAGCTGAAAAATAGAAACTACATAGTTGTGACTAATTTTATTAAACCTTGAGTTTCAGCAAGTCAGTGGTTTATGAAAATTTTGGAGAAGGAATGATACTTCTGTAAAATATTCTGATGTTGATTTTTGAGAGGGAGGGGATTGCTTGTTTTCAACTAGCTCTTTCAAGTAGTTTCTTGACACTCTGTAGTCATGGTATTATGTCCCAAAATGCAAAAAACATGGGTATACGTTGTTTCTACTATTGTGGCAGGGTTTCTACTATCTGACATCCCCATTTAACAATAATAACTATAAACTCCATTACAATTTTTACAGGATTGGGTCAATTGCTCTTTTCTGAGTTAAAATTACTTGTATTTTAGGCAAGGAAAACTTGAGCAGAAGGGTGATCTGCCAAAACATCTACTTCTAGATCAATCCTACATTGTGGAGGTAGACATATTAGTGACAAGAAAATATTTAAAAAGGCTTTTGTACAAAAGCTTCCTAGGCAGGAAACTCTACCCTGAGTGTTTATTGCTTAGTATGCATTTGCATGTGTCTTTTAGTGCTATAAATTGTGAAATGTATGCCCTGTTAATCTGTCATGAGAATATCAGTTTGTCAAAAATTGATCAGCAGTCCATTACGGATTCATGCATTTACCTTTCACTGTGGAATGGTAGCACAGTTTTGTTTGAAAGATTGTTGCACAATCCGGGTTTCTTTTTAAATACAAATGAGACTCAGATATGAATAACCTGATAAAAGGGAAGAAGTGCTTTTTCTAAAAGCCCAATATTTTAGTGGAAAGTGTTCATTTGTCCCAGGAGCTTCTTGCTGGAAATGTTGTTGCTGTTAGCACTAAATGGATGTTCAATTTTCAGGCTCACAGCAATGGAGTTAAAGAATGTTGCACCAGTATGACAGTGTGACTCAGACATGCGGCACTGGACTAAAATTCATGTGCGGAGCTCAATGTTAATCAGCTTCTACCCTGCGGATTCCTCAAATTTGCTTTTAAAGTGCGTACTATCCATTTTGTGTAAAGAGCAGATGTGCTTTTCCAACATATGGTGTAATCAGAAAAGTCCAGAAGATAGTAGAGTAGACATTGCCCATATTTTATTAGGGTTTGCAGTGTATTGATAGCACATGCAGCAACTCTTTCCACTTTTCTGTCTGTTGCTTTGGAATGCCCCATCTCTTCTTGCACATTACAGTGAGCAATCTGTAGCAGATTCATTTTGCTTCCATTTGTCAGAGGCTCTGTTCCTTCATGTTCTTTGTGACACTAATTCAGAAGCTGTAGATATCTCCATGCCTGTCTCCTGTCCGTTGTTTTAACTTCTGAAATAACATAAGGTCTCTTTCTTTTCTTGTGCGAAAGCCAGAAAAAGCTTTGTTCTGTTAAGGTCACTTGGAAGGATGGACTCTTCCTCACTGAGTTTGCTTTAGGGACTGAGGGCAGGCTGAGGATATTGTCTGTCTCATAAAAGCCCTGTTGTGTGAATTCAGTTAACTTGTACTTTGGTGAGAGCAGTCAGTACCAAAACTGGTAAGATGTTGTCCATGTTGTAGGCTGTCTTTATAGTGTGTGTTAAATCTAGGTCTACATCCTTTGGCCATATAAAGCCTCCTGTTCTGCCTACAGAATCTGCAACCTGAGGTTAAAATATTATCCAAGATTTTATTTTAAGTTATCCACATCAGAGGCCGTCTGGGCTTTTGGCCCTTGGTATGCTGTCTTTGTGGCTTCCTCCTGTGCACTATCTGCCCTGGACGTGGAGAAAAGCAGCATAAGTTTGTGTGTGTCCTGAGACAACATTCACCTGGGTGCCCCTTCCTTCTCCTGATCCAAGATCTTGGAATAAGGGTTAAGAAGCACTCATTAGGACCTTGGGCTTGGAGAAGGTTTTCATTGCAGAACTCCCTCATTGTTCAACAAAATGAAGTAGCTAGAAGTCAGAAAAAGCTGTAGCATTTTGATTATACCTTGTATCTGTTGTTCACAGATACTAAGCACTCTAACTACTGTGGGCAAATGATGTAACTTCTAATGCTGTTTGACCAGAAAGCTTCTGAATAATGAGCTGATAACACATGGAAACAGAGTGAAAAGATTACTTCCACAGCCTCACACATGGGCATTGTCAAATGATGGGGTTAAATGGAAATCACTAGCAGCTGTATGCAGAGCTGTTTCCTCATCATAAAGCTGTGGACAGAGTTCCCAGAGGAGAGTAGAATTTGCCAGGGCTCAAGATCACCTTGCTGACTTCCACTTGGAAAGAGGATCTGGTTGGGCTTCTCCTCCACTCTTCTACTTTGTTCCCATTTGCCTCTGTGTTAAGCTCGGGACCAGAAAATTGAAGTATGATGACTTGTTGCTCTCTTGGTGTAACTGTAGGATGCAAAGGAGATAAGACCCCCTGCAAAGCTGCTTCTGCAAAGTCTGTGCACTACTGTCGATGCTCTGTGTGCTTCTGTACTTGACTCTTGCAAGCAGCTAACTAGTTGTGACAGACTGAACAACTAGAAGAGTAACTCATGGGCAAATGCTGGTAACTAAACTTCTACCCCTGGGGCTTCTGCTAATACAAGGTTGGAAAGGGAGGAGTAAGGGCAGACACTCCAGGGTCTTGTGCCTCTTCCCCCTGTGCTTGTGTATTGTCCCTGAAACACTGAAAAGGGAATTCTGGGGCCTTGTCTGAAACATGTTTTCCCTCCTGTCCATTATCCAGGTACTGCTATTACATATGTATCAATTTTCATCTTTTTTTTGGTAAACATCCTTTTGTCATAAGACATTTCTTCCTGTCATCTTATAGATGTGTGGTGGGAACAAACTGGCCTTTTGTTCTTTTTTGTTCTTTTGTTGGGAGGAATATGACACCAATGTACCTCTGGTTTGTTACCAAAATTAACAATTTCCTTCTCTGTGTCTCTCCTACAGTGCTAGTGGAGTGATGGGAGTGATTTGCCTTGGGTCTTTAAATCTGCGGCAGGAGGCATCAGGGAGAAGTATATAACTAGATGTTCTGCAGTGGCACAAAGCTAAGAGAAAATCTTCAAGGGTAATGTTCTGTCCTTAATCTAATAATGTTCCTTGTTCAGTATTAGTAGAAAATGACTCTTTCTGCATTCCTTCATATTGCTATATAATAAACAGCGTAATACTGAAAATATGAAGTAATTTAATAAGTTCAGGCTTTGTTACTGATAATGGATAACTATGCACAGGAGTATAGTAAATCTTGAATGACAGTTTTACTTGATTACCAAGCCTGAATGCAATGTTCCACAGCACTGCTTTACCGTAACGCTGTGTTGTGCTGTAGGAAGTCTGATTACCCTCAGATCTGATTGAGCAGTTCTACTTCTGTGGCCTCCATTCTCATCAAATCTGATAGACTGTGCTTGGTCAGTGCCTGGGTGGAAGACCTCTGGAGAAGATTTATGTTTGGTAGGAAGAAGTCCTGGTGACTCAAACCCATCGTTTCCCATCTAGTCCAAACTAAACCAAAGTGCCTGAAGGTAGTGCTTAGTATGCTAAGGTTTGATGGAATTTCCACTTTCAGATGTGATGAACTACTGAGACTTTGGCCAAATATTGAGTCTTTAAAATAGTCTGTGGTTTCACTTTGTTTTGTTTTTGTTTTTTTCTAAAGTAAGGTTTTCATCGGGGTATTATCACTCTCTCGTGGCTGCATTTTAATGATCAGTGAAATCTTTTCTAATGGAGTATAAAGATGGCAAAGAGCTTTGCTGTATTACATGTATTACATCTTTCTGTTAGAAAATCACAATGATTAAAGGAAATAGGAGGAGATCAGGTTTTATCAGACGCTTCCAGGCAGATGGAATATGGTTCTTCCTTCCCCTGTGCCCATTTTTTCCATTCAGCCTCTTACCACCGTGCTACTTTGGCAGGGTGACTTTGAGCAAAACAAGAAAAGACATTTGCCAGTGTTCTAACGAAGCACTGACACTGTCCTTTAATACTGCCCTGAGAGAAGTCATGGTATTTTGCTCTTGCTTGATAGGAGGCAGCCAAATGTTGTGACATTTTGTGATGTGCAGGAGCTGGGAATGAGGTTTTGTCCTTAGGCACTGAATTAGTTAACTGTTAGATTTGTTTCGTACCCAATAAAGTTCACTCCTGGTTTACTGAATACCCAAGCCTCGTGCTTCTAGTTTGTTTTATTCCTTACAGGCACACTCTATGGGTGTGGAAGTGGTTGGACTTCAGGCAGTTTGCATTTTTCTTTGTGACAAATGTGGATGCTGCCAATTTTAACAAAGGTTGTCCTGCACTTTGTTACTTTGTTGGGTTTGTGCACAGTTTGGTTTCAGTTTTGCAGGTTTTGGTATACTGATTTTTTTTTTATTCTTATATTTCCACATAAATTTAAGGAAGTATAATATTAATTTGGTTTCACAATGATGTTTTTTCCTTGGCATACCTCTTTGACAGAGATTCCGGGACAGGAGAAACAGGAGCTAATTCTCAATGAAAAAATAAATTGCTGGGATGTATTAAGCTGAAGACTGGAAAGAGATTTAGCTGCATATTGCTCCTGTACTGGGACAGCACAAGGACAAAGAGCTTGCTCTCTAGTAGAGATACATTTGAGGCTGTAGAGCTCACTTGGATATGCTTCTAATACCACTGTTAAGTCATACTGCAGTAAGCAGCATTGAGTCAGCATCAAAGCTTTCAAAGTGTGCTGTAAGTGGTCAAAATAGGAGCTTCTCTATATTTAAACCAGTGGTAATAATTTGTTTTGACTTTCAAAAGGATTTTGTTTTACACATTCGTAAAAGACCACTGAGGATTCTTGGGTAAAGAGTGAGAGGAGGAGCCCTTTGAGAGAGGGAACAAAGGCTGATAATAAATAGCTAATTCTCAGTGTGGAAGGAGGTTAATAGTGGGGCAGGCCAGTGAAGAACTTGAAAGGAGCGCCTGAAGAGTGAGGGAGATCAGAGAAGCTGTTTTAAAGAGTCCATCACCTACTTTTTAACATCTTATTCACCACTGAAGCTAACTTAAACATCTAAGGAAATGTCTTTTGTCTCCCTAATTAAGACTGAATGTTAAAAGCAGCTAAAACTTCTGTGGCTATACTGAGGTGAAGTAGATGAGCTTTGAGGTGTCAGGGTCCTATGAAGGTGAGATACAGCATGATGAGGGCACTTGTAAGATAGAGCTCCCACCTTCTCTTAATGCAAGAATGCAAGTTTGCAGGATTTGGTTTTGTGTTTTATAATCCTAGATGAGGCACTTCAGTTTGGCTGATTTTGCCCTATTTTTTTATCTCTCTTTAAAGTAGGTATTTCTGTATTGTTAGGCCTAACAACATCTCTTGACATAGACCAGCAGAACTTCAGACAGCCACTCTTCCCCACTATTACATGATGTGTTTTACTAGCTGGTTTATTTAGATTATATCAGTGCATGGAGCAGCCAGTAAAGGGACCAGTAATATGCAGCCTATGGATAAAGAACTCAAATGTGATTGTTGCTCTAAGGAACTGTAAGCCAACCTGAAAAAAGGATGTGTCACATTAGTGAAATCCACAGAAGTGGATAAAAAAACCCACGTGGCTCTTTTTATACACAATGAGGCTCATTTTTGCAGAATGCCATAATATTTGGATTATGCATGTTGTGTGTATGGGGAAAGGAGATAAGGACTGGAATGAAGTAAGGAATAGAACCTGATTTACTTCTTGTCCCATTAGATTTGAATGATACTTCCTTATTAAGTATTTGGTGCCAATTCGCTTGGAAGAATGAGTCCTTTATACGAAGGCTCTGTGCTGTATATACCTCAGTGTCCTTATTTGCAACCGGCTATTATAGTACTATAGCTGAGTAAATAATGCACAATAATTTATCCTCACAATAGCATCTTGTTTTTCTGCTTGTGGAAAATCCATGAACAACTCTTGATTTCTTCTAGTGATTAATCAGCAAATACTTTGTATTAATAGATTGAACAAAAACCCAGTTCTGTTGGCATTTATGTGCTCTTTGAATTGGGAAGATGAGTTGTGTTTGGGGTAAGTGATCTGTATTACTTTTGTTACATTGATGGATGTGCATGAAGGTTAAATAATTTTGTACCGTCACCTTAGCACCAAAAACTACGTTTAAGTGTAACACCTGTTTTTAGCAAATAAGCACCTTAAATTCTTTGTTTCAAGCATTTCTGCTAGTGTAACTTGGTGACATAAACATACTGGAAAGTAAATGCAAAAGAGGTCCATGTGGTCAAAGCAAGTCTTCTGCATATTTTCAATCTTAAAGATATGTATATAAAATAAATATTTATATATATTGTATTCAGTCAGATCTTAACTTGTCTGTCTTTTACTCAAGGGAGTTGCAGAAGTTATTGCACGTCTGCAAGGTACTTGGTAACATGCTGCCTCAATTAAAGCATGCTTTTGGAATGGCGTATTTTTATCTAACCCGTATATTTTGGGTCAGAAACTGTGTCCAGAATATAGCCAATTAGAGACTACCCTGATGATGTAATGGTTTTCACTGTAAAGTGCCATTGGTTGCCTGGGGAGAAAGTGGGTGGAGGTGACAGAGCACTGCAGATACTCCTTTCTTGCATATATTTCATCACGGCTTTTAATCAACTCTCTCCCTTTCCTCACAGCATCAAACTGGTTTTGGAAAGAGGTGTTAAGCCAGCAAGACAGACCCATTCTTCATTCTTGAGAGGGTGGCAGTGAGCACAGACATCACAATCTCCTGTGTAAGTGCAGGTAGAATTTCTCTAATGCAGCCAGATTTGTCTATAGTCAATAATGTGACCGGGGGTAGGTTAGGGCTAAATCTCGCTCATTTCACTTCAAGTGATTGAATTTTGCCCACTGAAACAAAGTGCACAACTTTCCCAAAGGAGGCAGGATGTGGCCCTGAGTAATGGAAGAGCTGCAATATTGCACATGATGAGAACACCAGACAGAGCCGCTAGTGCTATAAGTGTTGATTCTTACAGCTAGATCTAAAGAGTTAAGTCTTCTGTCTGGGAGCTGAGTAATGGACTTCTCTTAATCCTTTGTGTGTTGGGTGTATAAGGTGAATGTGTAACATGCACAAACAGTAGCTAGCACTTGCAGCTACTGGTAAAGATGGTAGGCTTTTATTCATTTAAGTCCTTCCTTATGCAGGCGTGTAACATTGTATGGAGAGGAAACTCATGAGATATTCAGCTAATACTGTACTTACAGTTAAGTGACAGGCTGAGTTTTAGCTTAATTTTTAAATTTCCCTGTGACTACCTTCAAGTCACCTCTCCTGCTATTTTCCCTTATTTTTCTAGTTTGGTTCTATGTAGATACAGTATCTTATGCTAGAATGGCTGAGATGAGACTGCTAAGACCATCTGATCTGTATTAGAGAGCTGACGTGCATCAGAATACTAAGTTGCATCTTTTTTTGATGCCAGTAATCTACACAACCAAACAGCCTGCAACTGCATTAAATTGCTATGATTTTTGACAGAAGAGACCTTGTTTGCATAAATCCCTTGAATACTGATGGGAGTGTGATTACAGCTTTAACAAAGGGAGAGGTTGAATACAAATTTGGGAGGGCCAGAAAGTGTTTAGTATCTCTTATTGTTTTCATCAGAATTCTAAATCTTATTCATGCAGATGACTCTGATCTTTATATCAATGCACAAAAAGAAAAGAACAGAGGAGCAAAAAGACTCCTCTATTTTGACTGAAACACTGATTTTGTTATCGTGTTACCAGTGAGGGTCCATTTGGGATATTATTCAAGCACAGAGATCACTGCTGGCCTTTTGTAAGAGCCCTTAAATGTTTGGAATACATTTGCCCTTGAGGGAGATAATCTACTGCAAAAAAGTTAGATTCTGATCAGGAGATAGAGAAGGTGGGATTGTGCTTAGCACATTGATGCTTGCTGGCAGAGCAGTTCTGCCTTAAGCTTAATACTACCTGCATTCTTTTGTAAACCTCTATACTTAATAGCTGGATTCTGTTCTCTGTGTCAGGTTTTGTTCGTGAAACAAATTGGCAATTAGCCACTGGCTGAGGGAACAAAGAGTATTTGTTTGGAATAAATGCAGTGATCAGGATGCATCTTGCTATTTGGTTTCTTTTGAGATCAAAAATACCAGGTATGTGTTTTTTTGAACCAAGTTAAACAGACTGCTTATTATACTTAGAATCGACATCCAGTTTTATTTTCTATACCCCGTATTGCCTCTTGTTGCTTCAGGACTGGTAGTTTTGCACTGTGAGTGAACAGTTAAGTTGACTTCTGCATGGACTCACAAGGCAGAGAAAAATTGAGCCTTTTTCCTACCTTGTGTCCCATGTAACTTGGCCAGCCTTCCACTTGGAAGCACAGCTGTTCTTCCCTGCTAGTAGTATCCTGGACATCTCCTTTCTGAAAGGAGGCATGGTGCTTCAAGCCTGGGCTGAAAAACCCATCAACATCCCTAAGGCTGGGGGATCTCATCAAGGTATACAAATATCTGAAGGGACAGCGCAAAGTTAGGCTTGGCTCATTTCATTGGTGCCTGGTGACAGCACAAGAAGGAATGGGCACAAAGTGAAACACAGGAGGTTCCCTCTGAACATCAGGAAACACTTTTTTTTTTTTTTTACTACTCTGAGGGCAATGGAGAGTGGGAATGGGTAGGGCAATCCTGACTGAATTCAGGGCCTTCAGATTCAGGCCTGCAATGATAGAGCCACTGCTTTCATACTCCTCTGAATGTATCAGTTCATTGTGATTGAATATCAGACTAGTCCAGGATTGCTTCAGTTTTAAGCTTATGCCTAAATGGGTCTCCTGCCAGACCTGAACATAACTGAGAGAAAGGCCACGTGCTGAACTTTCACACTGGGAGATATCCATGTGAAATCTGAGGTGTTTGGGCTAGGTTATACTGATACAGATTCACTTAATTTTCCATATATTTGTTGTGGCTGAGGGTTTGAAAACTAGGCTGAGAAGCTCTGACAGAGTCCTGTCTCACTGCAATATTCTGCCCCTGCTGCTCAGTGCCTCAAAGACTATAATCTAGCATTCTGTGCAAGTTTAAGCTTCCAGAAGTGTCAGCTACTGTTGAAATTTGGAAGGACTGGGAATTTTTTTAGGCTTTTTAGAAAATTGTAACCTGAAGTCTTGTCTTCCTATGGAATTTTAATGGCAGAACTGCACTGGTGTAGTGTTGCTATAGTTACACTTAATACAGTGTTTCCCATATAGATATAGGATTTCAACACCCTTTTCTGTTCTGATCGTTGTTTGTGTACAGTTGTTCAAGAACTGCCATGATTCCTAGAAGTGGTATGAATCAAAAATTACTCTCAATGTAGGCAATATAACTGTATACTTAATCATATATTGTACTGATATAGGTTTTTCCCATGGACTTCTAAAAATGGACAAGATCTATTTCTGTATGTCTTTTTCCCTGCCTATATTCCTTCTCCACTTTTCCAAGCTAGAAGAGCTGCCAAAAATGGACATTTCTTCCAGGAATAAGACCAGAATAATTCAAATACCCTTTTAAGCATTAGCATGGGTCATTAAATGGCATTGTAGAGAAAATCCACTCTCAATTGTTATCTGTTTATGCTTTTATCAATACATAATGCCACGGAAGTGAGCACTTCAGGTCATTTTGACAATCCAAAGAAACTGTTGTTAAACAAATGTTGCTCATCAATAATGTAGATTTTCTAGGAATACCTGTTAATTTTAGTGTTGGTTTTTTTTTTGTGCCAAGTGGATGGACCATCATAGATAGCAGCACGAGCAACTAATGTACTGCAAGGGAGATAAAAGTATTATCTATCTTGTCCAGTTTCTTTGGTGAACATGCTGCTCTGTACCTTCATATTTTCTCTGGCATTGTTATTCCCATCAATGCTACTAGGGGATCACAAGCACAGGAACAAGAATAGCTGTGAAGTCAATTGTCAGTCTAACAGCAGGATGCAGTTACGTGTTGTGGAGTCCAGTGCTATTTTTGACATAACATTGACAAAGATGTATCCTTTAGCAGAGCTCCTGTAGGTAGAAGCTAATGCAGATGTGCCTACATGAGTACAGGAAGCCTAAAGGATTGGAAAGTAGGTGTATGATGCATGTGTGTGATGTTGACTGAAGGTCATACGAGTGGGTGAAGCACAGGAGAAAAGCCCAGTGTCTGTCTTCCCATTTCCTTAATACCAAAATCCTGTGATCTTCAAGCACTCTTACAGCTGTGCAAGAAGTTGGACTGTAACACTGTTGTGTGACTGCTTTTTGTGATTGCATAGGTTACATGATAGTTATCAGTTTGACACAACAGCAACTACTCTAACTGGTCACGGGGAGAGAATAGATTGCTGTCTAAACATTTCACTGTATTAGTCCAAAGGCATTGCAAGAATTATTCTGTGTAATTAAAATCTGAATGATCTGTAAAACTTTTCTTATTTTCCCTTTTGCTTTGCAAATAGCTTGACATTTCTAACTCAAGTGGTGTTGATGTCCTCAATTATATTTAAAAAAAAGTTAAAAACATTAGGAATTTTGAAGTAACTCAATCTCCTACTGCTCAGTTAGCGCTGTCTTTTGTGTGAGTACTGCAGAATTAAGATTATGCTGTTCCTAAATTATGTTTTAGTTTACTGGAGTTACTAAAACTGGTGTTTTAGTGACATTTAAGTGGAATACTGGCTATTTGTGAGTTCCTAGTTGTGACTTTCTTACTATACAATGACACAGATAAAACAAATATTTGGGGTTCATTCTGATTCCCAGGAGAGCACTTATTTCCTGACATACTGTCACCTATTTCACATCCCAGATGTCTGGATTTTCTGGAGCTCTCTAAGCAATTAAATGGGAACCATTTAAAGGAGGTCCATAAGAACTTGCCACACTCCTTTTAATGTCATATAGGTAGGCTTGATTAGCCTGTGTTTGTCTGAAGGTAATTCTCTTCCTCTTTATTACATTTGTTTTCTTTTCAAAGGAATTACAGCTATGCATAGCATGTGAAGCCTAGATCCTGGTGCGAAGAAAGAAAGAAATGAAGGCTGTATCGCCAGCATTCATTCCTCTCTTGCCATCTTCCATCTTTGTAGTTGGTAATGTTGCACCTTCTACACATCTGATTAATACCCTGATTTTAGAAGTTGAGGGATCTTGCAGATCTTCCTGAATCCTACAGTATCAGCTTGTAGCATGTGGTTGTGGTATGTGGGTTTTTTGGTGTTTTTTTTTTGTTTGGGTTTTTTTTTTTCCTGAGTAAAAGAAGCTATAAAACCAATCTCAAAACTTATAATCTTTTAGAATCAATTCTGCAGTTTGGATTTTTAAATGTACTGGCTTTGCTTTTGTGTAAGTGAAACTACTTGGTCTTGAGGCTTATTGTTTCCCATATACCTTGCTAGTCCAGAAACACTCATCCTGTTCTGATTAGTTAGACCTTAGCTCTCTGGATGCCCAAGTAGTACAGCTCTCAGTGACTTTAGAAAAGGCATGCCTATGTACTCAAGGGCAGAATTTAGCTCTTAATTAGCTTTCTCTGGCTTTTTTCAGCTCTATACCCAGCAGAACAAATTCAGAGCAAATGAAGCATCTAGAAATTCCAAAGCACTGTTCTCAGTAGCCAAAAGTAGCCAAATGATGAGCGTCAATATTTAGCCAAATGATAAGCATCAATATTTAGCTTGCCAGGGGAGACTGATACTGTCTGTAGGGAGAATGTAATCAGTGATTAATATATTTTTCTTGCGGAGAGGGATTGGCACTGCTTGAACATATGGAGGTTAATCATGGGAGATGTTCAAATCTGGGCTAGGCAAAGTATAGCGTACAATCAACACTGTTTCAGGGAATGGATGAGACAATGTGCTGGTTTATTTCAAATTCAGAATGGTTGATTATTAAATTTAATGATATACATGCTTCACCTTGTAACTAGGTTTTATGGAGCAATACTTTTAATAGGGAATAAGTATATAGCAGACCTGCTACAACTTGGATACTTCCAGTTTTGTTTTTGAATGTTGCTTCTGTAAGCCCCTCTTGGTAGACATGAAGGCAGATGTTTGTGGTTTTTGGTTTTGTTTGTTTTTTTTTTTTTTTTTTAAATGGCTGCTGTAATCAATGGACCTGAGGAATGTGCTTCAGGCTGAAGCTTGACCATCACATCCTAGCCAAGTGCTAAACATGGGTACGGCTTGAAAATTAACAGCGGAGTGAAAATGCAGTGAGGGTTTGCCGGCAGGGTCCTTGCTACATTAATCTTGGAGATCCAGTATTGCTTTTGCAATTTGTTTACTCGTGTTACATTTGAGAGCTTGCACAGGGGCCCATCTTGCCAGCCTACTTCTTGACAGGGCTTTTGCAGTGAGCCTCTGTGGATTGAAAATCTGCATCTGGCCTAGGGTTAGCTAATGGGAAAATAAACACTAGTGTAGGTCTCAGCCCCGATAATTCAGGGCCTGAGTGTCTGTCTGAGAGGGGTGAACCCAGTAGTTACCTTCCCAGTTCTGATTCTCTCTGGGGTTAGGATTCACAGAATCACAGAATGGTCAGGGTTGGAAGGGACCTCTAGAGATCATCTAGTCCACCACCCCTGCCAGAGCAGGGTCATCTACAACAGGTTGCACAGGACAGCATCCAGGCGAGTTTTGAATGTCTCCAGAGTGGGAGACTCCACCACCTCTCTGGGCAGCCTGTTCCAGTGTTCCACTACCCTCAAAGTAAAGAAGTTCTTCCTCATATTAAGATGGAACTTCCTA
>NW_009649982.1:2291164-2304916 GCF_000708025.1 Charadrius vociferus
AGGTTTCTCTCTGCCCAACTCTCCAGCCTGTCCAGGTCACGCTGTAAAGCAGCACAGCCTTCTAGTGTGTCAGCCATGAAAGCAATTTGTTGCCTGCATCTGTTTTGGCTTGTTCTTGAGTAGCACTGAATTTCAGCGAGACCAGCTGGAAGAGTGGGATAGCTGTGAAAACCTACTTATGGTAGAGAAATACTGTCCTCTTCTCGCAAGCATCTTTTGCAGAAAACAAGGCCTTAAAGCCCTTGGGAAAGGCCTTATAAAAGTTGGCTTTGTCTTCTGTGTTTTGGAGTAGGAAAAAGGAGAGCAAGGAAGCTGTTTGCTCTCACTGTTGCAGGGGAAGTGCAGCTTATAAACAGTGAACACTGAGCATGCAGGTGAGGTGTTAAGTCTTTTGCTGTGTATCTTGCAGGCAAACAACACTATAGGTTTTTGGTTTTACTCCTAAGGAAGAAAAGGGACACACACCCACGCCCCCCAGCAGTGCAAACACAATAGTGACAGCCTTCACAACTTGCTGCAGGCATTTTAGATTACAAAAAGGCTGTGTCATTGCTTGCTGGCGTGTGGCATAGCTGTTATTTCCCTGCTTGGATAGGGCTGTCTCATCAATCTCAGTGCCTGGGCTGCTTGTCCAGGTTGGGAGAAAGGTACTGTAATAATAACAATAATAATAACAATCAAAATAAAAGGGCTGTTAGAGGAGTATGATGGAGCCTCCGGTTGAGAATGCATCGTAAGCATATTGACATATGGAAATGTACTGCAGTCCATTTAGAGCTTTGTTTCCTTGAATACGTTTTGATATAGCATTGTCACTTCTTGCATGGGGTGGGCAGTTGCTTCATGTTTTGTTCCATAGTTGTGCGCTGTAATTATGAAGTGGGAATGGAATTTTGAGTTCTCTCACCTGGGATAAGAATCTTCTGCTCAGTGCAGCTGAGTGTACACATGCTTGTTTTCACGGCACCAACAAACTACTACATTAAAAAAATGTTGAGGCTGTGAAATAAGTGTGGAGAGGCAGATACGAGGAGTGAATCTCCAGCCTGGTGATGTGGGACTCAGAGGAATATCAGACTACTGAACAACACTCTCTTCTGCTTCTTAGTGGGTGTTTAATACTTAGGTGTATGTTTCTTTGCTTATTTCACTAGTGGAATGGTATTTTCCCTGTTACTTATAGTCCTCTGTCAGCTGGTGCTTCTCTGGATATCCTGTACTTATTCATTGAACTAACAGAAAACAATGCCCTTATGAAACAGCAAATGTGTGTGAGCAGTGGCTGCTGTGCGTGAGAACTCATTCCTATAAATTTTTACTTGATGTACATTTACTTTGTGTAATTATATGCAACTAACCCACTTATGTAATTAGCTATTTACAACGATATTATTGTAAGTTAAGGAATGCACACTCTTTACTGACCACAGTTTGGTTGTTCTTTTTCAATATATTGTGCAAGGAACCTGCATATGCAGGATTTGGTGTTGAAAAGGTGGTGATTCTTGTCCAAGTAATTTAAACTTAAGATACCTTTCTAGTTAGTGTAGCTGTTAGAATTCTGTCCAGAGTTGATGCTGTTCATGGCACATGTGGTATTGTGTGTGCAACTCTAATAGTGTTTGGAAGATCCTGTTTTATGAAACTGTATTAAGTATCTATCTTCTCTTATGAGGTTACTAATGCAAATTGCTGTATTTCTATCAGATTTACAAATGGACAAATGGTACAGCATTATAAATTAGTCATGTTTCTACAACTGCTTTTGGGTTTACAGAGTTAATTTTGAGGCTTGAAAGGGCCTTTGCTTTGCATTTTGTAAATGTATCCTTTTCATGTAGTATGCCTGGTTGAGAGTACAATTGTTCCTTGAAGTTAATGGAGGTTAAACAAGAACGAGAAAATCTTTCTGGTTTTGTTCATTTTTCAAATCCCATTCCAGATAAAGGAAAGTGTATCAATATTCAGGATATTTGTTCATAATATATTTAGCTTGTCTGAGCCTCAAATGCCTTGGGATTCCATGATGAAGTACAAGGGGTTTTGTTTGGTTTTTTTAAATCGGATTTCTTTAGCTTGTTTCTCCGATCTCTAAGCACCCTAAATTTGCTTTCCTTTTGTATTTATTTCCTTTCTTTTTGTGTCTGAACTCTTATTTCTTCCATGGAGCTGAAGTGTTTAATAGCTGGTGCATAAAAAAATTTGGATTAAGTGGATGTTGCTAGTTCCAGCAGATAATGTTTGATTCCCATTTTATTACTGTAAAGACTAATCAGTTCTTCAGCTGTTGAAAACTTGATGCTGTGGTTTGCACAGTAAATTTAAATAAACTGTACATTAAATGCTTCTATAGTGCTTGAGTGAGTCTCAGATTCTAGTGGCAGAAATGAAAACTGTAGGGAGAGATTCTTGCTTAAGCCTCTCCCTTTCTCAAAGGAGAGCTTGTCCAAACAGGGCATGGCATTGTTGCAGTTGTACTTATTACTGAAGTCTGAATTTTGTTGCAGTAACTTTTGCCTTAAAATCAAAAAATATCTTCTGTGGGTTTACATTGTATGTTCCTGTCTCCCTCTTGATGTGAACAGATTATTTTTTTTTTCAGTTTCATGTTCAGTCCTTGAAATAGTTTTCATATGATCAAATGGGCTCTGTTCATCCACTTTATCTTCTGTTACGCTCAGCATCTCTGCTGCCTTGGTACTTGCACTGGAAATGTGCTTACACCACTAATAAGGTATGACTGAGCATTGTGTGTTTGTCAGTGTTCATCTAATTAAAAATTCTACATTGATCATTGTGATATTTGTATCAACATTGTACTGATTGTGTATTTCAGGAGACTAGCTCTCAAAGCAGACTTTGGATTTTGAAAGACTGTATGAATGTAAGCACATTTGTTTCTGTACACGTGCCATATATGTAATATAAATAAGTTCCCAAATGCTATAGGGAATGCATAGATCATAGCCACTTCCAGCCGTTGACCCAGGACTCTGATTACTGGTTTTTGTTTTTTTTTTTCCCCCACCAGCACTAGAATTACTGTTTCACACAACTGAAGAGTCCTAAAGAAGTCTTTTTCCCTCTTTCAACCTGGCTTTTAAATATGCTATCTATACCAACCACAGAGTACCCCTTTGTCTACATTTTTATTTTATTCTATTTTTTTTTTTACTACCTGGAGTTGGCAGGATTCAGTCCTGTGTTACTGACAAGCCTGTTCACAGCTGATTGATCAGGGTTAGAAACAGCATTTATTGCTTCCAAATCAAGACCAGATATGATTCTTAAAACAAACAAACAAAAGAAAAAGAACACAAAACTCCAAAAACCCAACAAAACCCAACCCCCCCCAAACCAACAACTGCTCAAGCAGAACTTAGAGCCTGAAATGGAAAGAGTTGGGGATGCTCTCTGGCCTGTCATACAGAGGGTCAGGCTAGAACACAGAAGTCCCTCTGGTCTTCTATATTGATTTGAAGTTAGAAGTAAGATTTATGCTGTTCTGAGGCTGAATCACAGCCTAGGGAGGGAACATACAAATGTTTGTGGTGGAATTGCCAGTAATTGAATTCATGCTATGGAGCATGATACGGAGAACTCAAAACTTTGTTTCTAGCATTTATAAAAGCTGCTGGTGGTTGTGTTTTTCCCCACCACTGCCTTGTCAGTTCTGCCCTTTGGTACTTTGTAGGGTTTTGAGCAATACTGGTTTTCATGTAAGAGATTTTTGGTGGGTTTTTTTTTTCCCCCCCTCAGTTGCCTCTGCTTCACCTGTGTTGATTTGCTTTCCTGGAAGTATTTAGTGACTCCTCCAGCAAAGAAGCTTCTTGGCAGGAACACTTGACACAGGCACAGCACAATGTCCCTGATTAACCAGTCCCTGTGAGTGTTATTTCAAGGGCCCTGACATGGGGTACTTTGCAGCTGGAAATAAGTATGTGATGGGGTAGAGAATTCATCTGGAGGTTGGTAACTAGGGTAACAAGAATGAAAAGTGGTCCCTGGCATTGCCATATTTATATCCTTCTGGTAGAAAATAATGACAAGTAAGGATATTTCTGATTATTCAATAATCTGTCTTAAGAAGTCATAATAAATCAACTAGCTAATTCTTAACTTTTGGATAATTGATGAAAACAAATATTAATCGCAATCTCAAAGTGGTGCATTTTTATGTATCTGCCTGCTGAGAGAAATAAACACCTTAATTTTGGGACCAGGCCAGCCACTGTGCTGTGTGCAGTCTGTGGGGTGGTGGGCTTCTACATCTCTTACATGTGAGTGGCAGGCCATGCATCATGGGTATGTGAGGCCAGCTGCCTTTGGGGTAGTCATAGGGAGCAGCTGCCATGAACAGCACAAAGAAACCAGTCTGTTATTTCCTTGGGTGCTGCTGGAAAGGAAGGTCCAGACCTGTGGTTGACAGGAGGGAAACCAATGCCCTGTCCTGCCTGTGACAGCCCTTGCTCCCCCTCTACTTGGCTGAGTGAGCACCATGGCATCTCTGCCTGGCGCAAAACAGACTGCCTGGAGAGAGCTAACAAAGCTGCTTAATAACAAGTGCTTCCCTTTCCTTAGAATCGGAGAATGGTTAGAGTTGGAAGGTACCTTAAAGACCATCGAGTTCCTTCCCCCCGCCACCGCCAGGGGCACCTTCCATTAGACCAGGTTGCTCAGAGCCCCATCCAACTTGACCTTGAACACTTTCAGGGATGGGGCATCCATAGTTTCTCTGGGCAACCTGTTCCAGTGTCTCATTGTTCTCACAGTAAAGAATTTCTTCCTAATATCTAAATCTACCCTCTTTCAGTTTAAAACCATTACCCCTCCTGTTGCTAGACTCCCTGATAAAGAACCATTCCCCATCTTTCCTGTAGGCTCCCCTTAGGTACTGCAAGGCCACTATAAGGCCTCCCCAGAGCCTTCTCTTCTCCAGGCTGAACAGCTCCAACTCTCTCAGCCTGTCTTTGCAAGAGAGGTGCTCCATCCCTCTGATCATCATTGTGGACCTCCTCTGGACTTGCTCCAACAGGTCCATGTTGTTCTTATGTTGGGGGCTCCAGAGCTGAATGCAGTACTCCAGTTGGGGTCTCATGGAGAGCAGAATAGAGAGGCAGAATCGCCTCCCTTGACCTGCTGGCCACACTTCTTTTGATGCATCCAAGGATGTGGTTGGCCTTCTGGGCTGCAAGCGCACATTGGCAGCTCATGTTGAGCTTCTCATCCACTAATGCCCCCAAGTCCTTCTGCTCAGGGCTGCTTTCGATCCATTCTCTGCCCAGCCTGTATTTGTGCTTGGGATTGTTGAGATCCAGGTGCAGGACCTTGCACTTACAGAAACACAGAATGGTCAGGGTTGGAAGGGACCTGGAGATAATCTAGTCCAATGCCCCTGACAGATCAGGGTCACCTAGAGCAACTTCCACAGGATGGCGTCCAGGCGTGTTTTGAATGTCTCCAGAGTGGGAGATTCCACAACCTCTCTGGGCAGCCTCTTCCAGTGCTCTGCCACCCTCAAAGTAAAGAAGTTCCTCCTCATGTTAAGATGGAACTTCCTATGTTCAAATTTGTGCCTGTTACCTCTTGTCCTATCACTGGAACCACTGAAAAAAGACTTCTTGTCTACCTGGGCCTTGTTGAACTTCATGTGGCTTGCACAGACCCACCTCTCAAGCCTGTCCAGGTCCCTCTGGATGGCATCCCTTCCCTCCAGCATGTCAGCTGCACCACAAAGCTTGGTGGTGTTGCCAGACTTGCTAAGGGTGCACTCTATCTTGCTGTCCGTGTTGCTGACAAACAGCACCAGTCCCAGTAGTGACCCCTGAGGTTGATCACAATATAATGCAGAGTCCTGAATGCCCTGGCCCTGAGGGCACCACTGGCCTTGACTGTCCCTGCCCAGGCCCTATTTCAGCCCCCCCAGGCCATTGCTTCCTGCCCCAGTGAGGCTGAAGAGTGCCTATCCCCCGTACTGCCTCAAGCCTGTCTGCCAGCTGGCCCCCAGGCCTGTGGGGTTGGCAGCTGCTCTCTTAATGGCCCCCTCAGATGCCCTCTGCGGCTTGTCTCTAGCCCTGCTGGTAGCATTGTTCCCTGGCTGGTCTCTGTGTCACCCTGCCTATAACTCCTAGCTGGGCTCCTCTGATAGGCCCTGGATCTCATTCCTTGCTTGCCTCATCCAGGGCCATTGATGCAGCCCATGGCCAAGGTCTGCCTCTTTCCCCTAGTCCCTGGGGGACAGTACCTGCTGGTGAGGGCCACCAGGACTACTGGCTGGCCTTGCCCTGGTGAGCAGTCAGCCCTTTGCTCACCAACACCGGATGACTCGGGTGTCTGAAGATACTGTTCATCTTTGTCAGTGCTTTCTTGAGGAATCAGGTCTTGAAACCACAGTGTTGTACTTGTCTAATTTTTTATCTAGGGTGTTAGTTCTACAGGGGAAATAATGTTAGTATTTATGGTACCTTGTGACAGAAGATAGCTCTTTGCTCTCTCTCTTGCAAAGCACAATAAAACAATGCTATAATGGTCGAAGATCTTTAGAAAGACAAGTGTTTTTTTTAAAAACAGATATTTGTTGGCAGGATGTGTATTCTGACTTCCATTTATCAGATATTTTTTTGAGATGCTTTCAAAGTATTTGTGAAGTCTGATCTTCCAAAGGAGAATCTTAAGGTGGCAAACACTAACTGTTTAAAAAAAAAAATAAAATTGAGAAATGTGAATTTTGAGGAAAGTAATCATGATATTGTTTAACTGCCTATACACCAACTTTGTTCCTGCTCCCCACTTTGTCAGAGTACTGGATTATGTTGCCAGCTTCTCTGTAGCAGTGCTGCTTGTGGATAAGGTAATTTTTTTTTTTGTCCCTCTTATGCTTAATCCCAAACACCTCTCCTTCTGTCTTGATCTGTGCTAGACTGGCACGTAGGCATATCCAATCTACTGTGCTGTTCCTACTTAATGCTTAAAAGGCCTTAGGCTGGATCTAACCTGAGAGAATTTTTCTCTAAGATAAATAACTTAAAGGTACAGGTGATGACATACTGTGCAAATATAAGGTAGTCTAATCTAGTGGAGCCACTAAGTCTGCTTCATCAACTAGTTACTAGGTGATCCTAAATGCATATGTGCATAGAAATAGACTGAAGTCTCACTTGATTCTCTGCCGAAATGTTTCCCCAGCATAAACATTTAGGCACAAAAATTAAGTGGCCTGAAGTGCCAGGTTGGTTGGTAGACTTTTTTCTTCAGGGGATGCAAAAATTGTGTGGCCTATTTATTACTCCTATAGGTGTATTTTAGCTCCAATAGCTCTTAATAAATTTATTATGCTAACTTAAGTCAATAAATGAACTGACATGAAAGTTATTGAAACCCAAGTCTGCCTGCATCATTAATTGCATGGTGTTTCATATCCTTGGAACAAACATCTTTACTGTAAAAGAATCTGTCTGCAAGGTCAGCTGTCCTTGCAAAGTTGTGGTTTATAAATCAGATCTAGGTATTTATGCTGATAGCCAATTTTGTCCTTCTCTTGTCCATAGTTCATAGGGTGTTTTTTTTTCCTGAATAACTTCATTATGAAACCTTGTCTAAGCCCAATATGAGCAGTTGAGGTTTTTACTAGCTGCGAGTCCTTGTCTGGTACTAATTAATGTAGATTTTTGAAATAAAGTGATGAAATGCTTCAATTTACTGTGTTTATAGAAACAATGTGAGTATAAATAGAAATAAGTGAATTCTGGGAGTAACTACTTCCAAATGTTTATATACATACCCAGGTGTATTGATCTGAGTTAACGTGATTATCTCCAGGCAGCATGTAAGCGCTGCGGATCCCTTCTGTGAAATCTCTAAGCTTTGCCTAGCTGTGCAAGCAGATGAGACCATTCCTGTCCATATGCTCGAGTGTCTTGTTCTGGAGATGGGGGCTACAACATTTTCTGTAGGCTTGCTGAGTGTATTCATGCTCTGCTGGTATTCCTCTGGGATGCTAAAAGCATGGCTTTAGCTGGCAGTGCCAGGCTGGGGGTACAGGGTTGCCTGTTTCTTTGTTGACTTGCTGTTGCCTTCTTTTGCACTGATTTCTGTCTGTGTTCTTTGCCAAAGTCTTTCACGGCTTTAGCTGTTTTAGCTCCTTCCTCATTCAGTACTGAGACTGTTGTCTTCCTGTAACCAGCAATGTGTCCTGGCTAAATCTTGAGAAAGTAACTTCATCCTTTTGCTTCCTCTCATGACAGCGAAGAAATCCTAGCAAATCTCTCTAAACTTACTTCCCTGTTCATCTCCCTATTAACTTTCCTTTTCCTTAAGGCTCGTGCAACTCTTGGTTGGACTGCTCATGGTCTAAGACATTTCTCTTCCATTCCCACAAGAGATGCATCAGCACGACAGGGAAGAGCACGAGAAGGCTGGGAGCAAGAGGCTGGGGCAGAGGTAAAATTGGTTTATTTCCCCCACTGGCCCAAGAGAAGAGTCCAGGGAACCATAGCCAAAGACCACAACAACTCATGCTGCCTAGTAGGGACTCACTGTTTTGATGCCTTTCCTATCTATATCCCCATCTTCTCATGTACTGCGAATATAATTACGAAGTCTTTGGGACAGATGCTGTCTTCTTGGTGTTTATGCAGTCTCTGGCACAAATGTAGCATTATTACAATAGAAACTGTGTAATAATCAATGAATTTTTTATAGAGAACTTTAGATAAAGCTCTTTAACTAGAGCTTTAGCTGAGAGAAAATAAAAATACAAAGCTGAAAGAACTGGAAATGTTGGTATTTAAGGAAAAATGGATTTGAGGGTTTTGTTAAAACTTTTGCATGATGTTGAATATTGCTTCCATATATTATTTTTATCCCCACTTAGTGTTTGGTATTAAACTAGACAGTAAGCTCTCCAAAGCACAATTGTTTTCCCAAATGTATTTATATTGCAAGTAGCATGCCTTCATCGAGAGAGAGGAGGTTTTTTTGCATATAATAATGAAAAGCAATAGTAGTTACTCATGTTGAAGTAAAGCTGAAAATGATTTGGACTATGTAGAAGAAGTGTTTTATTGCATGAAGTGTAAAACCAGTAGGGCCTAATTTATGATCTTCCTTCCCGTGAGCAGCTTAAACTACAAGTATAGTTGTAGTCTGTGGACATACTGCCTTAAAACAGACACATGATCACAACCTGATGCATTTGTTCAGAGACTGAGTATAATCATTGGTGATTAGAGTTGCACTTTATTTTAGCAAGAGTTTTCATTTACTTTCTTTGGATTCCCTTTTTTACTATTGGTAATGTTGTTGCCATAAACTTACACATATTTTGACATCAAAAGAGTGATTCTTTCTCTCTTAGGTGACACTGAGATTGTACGCAGGTCCTGTTGGGGGAAGAATAATAAATTTTTATTTATTAAAAGATTTATTACACAAGGCTAAAATTTTATTTTAGAGAGCTTTTATGTATGTCTGATGCATTTCTAAAACATGATCCTCACTTTCTGTAGCTCTGCAGTCTGATAGGAGCTTTCTAGCTGTCTCCAGTTTTTTCAGTTCATCGTAGATCTGCAGCTCTCCTTTGTTACAAGGATGCTCTTGAAGCTGTCATTTGTATTTGATTCAGGAATAACATTGCTAAAGTTCTTGCTACTTCTGTTTTGTGATCCATTGTTATTTATACATTCTTTTCTCGGTTCTAATTTCAAATCTGCCTGTATTCCAATTTAGCTGGAGTGTTCAATGTATTCCTTTTTATGTTACTTACAAGTTTTTGTCTTAGTGGCTTGATTTCAGAGGGAGATCTAATAGAGCCAGCTGGCTGAGAAATTAATTTCTCCATTTCAGGGGAGAAAAAAACCCCAACACCTCTTAATTTAAGATAATGACTTCTTTATTTCTCCAACACCCAGCTTTGAAACCGAAATTAAGTTCAAAATTTTCTATGGAATTCAGGTTTTGAAAAAATCTTTCAGATGTATCAAACTAAAAAAAAAAAAAAACAAACCCTGATGCCCTTTTAATGATTTATTTAACATTTTGAGATATTCTCAACAACCAACATTAATGTTTTTAATTTGATTTTTTTCATTGCTCAAAAAAGTGGAGAGAAAAGAATAGCTACTTTTAGACACCATAAAATACAGGAGACTCTTGAGCCACAGTGTAAGAACATGTAGAGAATAAAATATAACTTGTTGAACATGTCTTTACCAACATATCTTTCAATTTAAATTTGTTTTGAATAAGGCTAAAAATGTCTTGAAAAATGCAACAAAAGCACTTAACATATCAGTATTTTTCAGCCCAATAAATTTAAAACCAATCTTGATATTCTTTCCATGTGACAAAATAACTTGCCATTGAGTGTATTTCAGCGTGTCAAGAGTATTTCAAAGAATGTGTAACGTCACTTCTTCTGACATGTTACTTGAGTATATAGCATTCATTGTACCCTTTATGACAACATGCCTAGTTTAACTTATCTAAGTTTTATAAGGAATATAATATTACTCTTCATTGTAGCGTCCAAGCACCTCACAAATCCAAGAGTTTACCTAAAAAGCCTTGTTTGGGGAGGAATTGTTATCCTTGTGTGATTGGTAATGAATGTGAGAGACCGTGGCTAGCCCTGCATTGTGTCAACCGCCACTGCCCTGCACTCGAAAGCATGACAGCACTTGTGCAAATTGTGTAGCCGTAACAGGGTGGTGTTTTGTCTGTGTTAATATGCTGTGTATTTAGCCAATTCTTGGTTAGGCTTTTCAAAATGTTTGGGGTTCCCTGCCCCTGCAGCTTGGCTCCCCACAGGTAGGGATGCATGCTTGAAATGTGCCTAAGTTAAATAGTGTGTTGTCTTGCAGGATAAGCCTTCAAACTATGGTTGGTGGTGCAGTGTGGTTGGTGTGGGCCCCAGGGTCGAGCATAAAGGGGAGGGCTGTCTCTCACAACAGTATTTCTTTATTAAAAAAAAAAAAAATCTCCTTTTTATACCACAGAGTGACTTTTTCAGCTGTAACCACGTAACGTGTCCTCAATACAGCTATTTTTTTTTGTGCTGCCCTATAATCACTGTGGGATGTGAATTGCTGTGATCTGTTACCGCTACATTTAACACTGCATTCTTTTAAATCAAGTGACTTCTGAGCGGTTATCTTGATTAAAGCACTTGAATGAATAAATAATGCAGTGGACTTAATAGTGAGGGTAAGAAATAGATCCAGTGGAGCTGTAATTCTTGAGAGGATACATTTTTCTCACTTTTTGATTTTTATGGATTATTTAAAAGAAGTAGCTCTAATCACAATGTGGTGTTTTAATGCAATGTTTCCACGTAGTATAGTAGCATTTACTTTGATCTGTTGCTACTGTATTTAACAGGTAATACTGATATTTAGCCTACAGTATCTCTCCATAATGTACAGGCTGATGAAGATTTGCAAGCATTCATTTCCTCCATGTTTTCTCCAGAAAAAGTGTGAAGTTCAGAATGTCAATACTGTAGCTCTTTGCACTGGTTTTGCATGGAAGAAAAGATAAAAATTAAGGTCTCTAATGCTGTACCACCAGTATGTCTTCATCTTCAGTCCTGAGATATTGCTTTGCAGACACTCATAATGTAACAACAAAGACGGGCCAAAATCAGAGTATTTCTGAGAATGGCAGCTCAAAGGGGAAGTAGTCATACCAATTTAGACACATCTGCTAAGATCTGGGGATGGGCATGTTCAGCCAATGAACAGAGGAAGAAAGCTGCAGCTGCTTTGAGTTCTCTCGATGCAGAACTGGGTGTAGGCTATTTCATGTGTGGTAAATTGTACTATTAAAAATACATGTTAAAACAATACAAGGAAGAGAGGTATACAGGATTTATTGCAGGTGTTTTGTTGTTTTTGTTTTTTTCACCCCAGTCATGTAGTCCTCAACATCTGGTCTTATTTACCCAACTACGAAGGCAAGGAATCCTCATCCTCATTCTACCCTGAAATGGGCAACTTTAGAGAATGTCTGACTTCTGCAGAGATGTGACAGAATGGATAAAAGAAATGGCATATGCAAAGACCAGAACCCCTGCCCTTATAAGTCTGGTCCTTTTGCTATAGGAAAAAGGATTTTATTTTTTTTTTTAATTATAATGAACTTTTGAGTGCAAAGCTAAATTAAAACATAAAACCCAACCTCTCAACTTGTTCAGCTGACCCAACCTATGCTGTTAATTATTCTACTCTCTAGCAGAAGATAAATAACTCTTAAATATAAACAACACTTTTTACTGAATTTTTCCCTGGCAAACAAAATATTTCACTTGGAGTGCAGCGAGGTCCTGGGATAACTCTTTAACAAGAGAAAATTGTACCTACTACGCAGTAAAGAAGTAAGGTAACAGAACATCAGTACCCAGTCAGTGTAACTTGCTGATAAGAGTAGAGTGCGACCAAATAAGATGAAAGCACTAGAGGGTAAAACAAGTGAGAAGGGGTTAACATTGAATTTTGTATATATCAGTGTAAACTCTAAATAAGATGGGCAAATAAAAAGAACATCATGCATAGAGGTGTCAGATGACAGCACTGTTCCCACAGATTCCAGCCTTTCTCCTCTTGAAAAAAATCAAGTCAGTCCTTTCAGCAGAGGGTATTTGTGAATTGGTGATGTTGGGTGGGAGGGGAAACCAAGTCTGATTCACTGTAGCCAGAATGTAGATGTGTATATGGCTTTTGTGTGCTGTTGTAAAAGAAGAAATGAAATGTATACTTGAATTAAAAGACTTTAACTTGCTGTCACTCTTGTGATGGAATGTATAACAGATTTTGAATGCCCTCATAGAAATCTGCCTCTGCAGTAGCTCCTCTCTGTTAGTCCAGTGATCTGGCTGCTTGACTAAACTGTAGAAGACTCATTTAATGCCCTTCTATTGAGGGCTTTATTTCGACTCCGTTGTTTCTCAGGATGGTACTTTAGGGATTGATCTAGAACATATGCTAAACTGGATAATTTTCTCATTTTCCATAATTGATATTAGAGTGTTTATATAAACAGTTCAGTTTGAGTTGGTGGGACCAAAACTGTTGTCAGTAGCCTGGAAGTAGGTTTCATCCTTTGACCTAAGGGACCAGTCCCCAAGGGGAGATGTATTCCATAGAGCCGGAGGAGGGACTGTCAGTCTGCTCTCCTCTGTACTGGATAAATGCCCTAATAGTTGCTGGGGGTGGAGGGTAACAAGGACAATGACTATGGGGTTGGCAAAGCCACAGCATTGGCAGTATGACCGATTTCGTGATTAACTATTATGATTAGCCCTTTGCTATATCTGTGAAGATGCCCAAGAGGGGAAGGAAAATGTTTATTCAGCAGGGCATGAAAACACTTTCCTTCTCAGCTTTGGTAATGACCACATCTTGAGTGGATCCAAATTCATGATCTTTTTAGCTCCTGCAACCATTAAACTGGTAACTCTTTGTTGCACAGATGGATCCTATTCTTGCAGAAGTTTCTGCTTGGTGGGGGCCTGGGGCAGAAAGATGTTCTTGTGCTGGATGCTCATAGGTGATCTGAAGACCAGTGAAAATCGATGCATCCTTGGCAAATTATGATTTGGGAGCTCATTATCTCTTTGTGAAACTCATTTTCCAGCCTACTGATTAAGCTTATAAAAGCACAGTTTTAATATGCCTCCTGCTCTGTTTTTAATTCCCTGGCTGACAGTAAAGAAAATTCTGACCAACTCTCAGGACATTTTATACTCTTCTTTTATCT
>NW_009649982.1:2304934-2305988 GCF_000708025.1 Charadrius vociferus
AACATTCCTTCTGCAAAATAATGAACGTGCATCTTAAACCCAGTTTATAGAGGCTGTGTAGTGAGCTTTTTTCTTCCTAGGGACAGTTTGTGGTTTTTGTATTCTGATAGCAGGTACAACTTAGGATGTACGGGTCAAGGCTCTTCTGTGGAAAGATCTTCCTGATCTCTCTTTCTTTCTCTCTCCTTGATTAGGGTTTCCTGACATCTAATGGTCTTATTGTTTTTAATCTCACATTAAATTATAGAAAATTGTCCTAGTAACCAAAATAGTAGCTCTATTTACCGAGGAAAAAGCTCATTGAAAGTGGTCTTAAAAACCTGTCTGTGGCTTGGAAAAACATGGGAAGCTCTGCATTTATTGCACTGGCTCTGCCTTTGCTTTTTTTTTTTTTTTGAATAAAAGTAGCTCTAACACCCCCCACCCCCCCACCCCAAATCCCACAAATAAGACCCCCAAAAGAAGCTTCTAGTACAATGTAAACCAAGATCTAAAAACGAAAAACTGTGTTGCACCAAAGGAGGGAGGGGAGCCCAGTTGGCTTGGGGAACTTCACTGGTGTATTAAAGTACATTAAACTTGAATCTTACCTTACACAGAAATCGCTTTCCTCCTTGGAGAAGCCCCAGGTTGTGGGTGCACACACAGTCTGCAGCAGCGCTTGCTCGCAGCCCCTTTGCTTCAGTTCTCTTTGGGCTCCTACTGAATGTAAGCAGCAGCTGGGACTATCTGCATGTAATTTTTCACCATTGTGAGCAGGGCCTGAGTCTCTAAAAAGGAAATAAAGGCTTCAGGATTCGTCCCTGGAATAATGGTAAATTCAGGCATATTTCTGTGCAATGCAAGCTAAACTACCTGTATTTTTCAAACAAATAATTATTGCCTCACTCACCCTACAGTCTGGAGGCTAACAGGCTCCTGATCATATGAATGAGGTAATCTTTCAGCAACTTAACACTAAACTTGAGAACAGATGAAATAAGGAAACCACTTAGAGGAAAATAACCTCTCTGTGATGGCCCTTTCTCAGAAATACAAGATTTGCTGTTCAGCA
>NW_009649982.1:2306026-2316372 GCF_000708025.1 Charadrius vociferus
CCTCTAAGTACTTAATGGGACACTTATTTTCCTTTGCTAAAGAAAGGCTGGTGACATCTGCATTTAGTTGAAGAAGCTAATGGCAGAGGGAGACAAGGAAAGGCTATGCTGTAAAGCAAGAGGACCAGATTAATGTTCCTTTCAGGTTGAAAACATCCTCTCTTTCTCATCTGAAAAATCTACAGGCCTCAGTGGAAGAAAAATGCTTGAAGTACTGAAAGATTAGGTATATTATAGTTGTTAAAGGAAAGAAATAGGGACTGTGGATTTGGCTAGGAGGTGGGAATGGGTTCAAGAAGGAGTCTGTCTCAGTTATACATAAAGGGTGTAATGTTTCGGATTCATCTAATTCTAATAAAGTGTACATATATTTGGAAATGGTGGTCTTAAAAACAAACTTTGCATCTTGTGTTTGGACAGTGTAACTTTCTATGACTAAAGATAAGATGGTAAGTGGTAAGAAAGTGATTTTTATTTTTATTTTTAGATTTGGGGAAAAAAAATTCTCTCTAACAAAAAAAAAAGTGGAAGTTTAATTCCAGATTTATTTTCACAGCAGGTTGTGAGGTCTGTTATCGTCAACACGAAAACTCTTTTTCAAAACACCCTCAGGTGAGTTGAAGCTCATCTGTGATACTAGATGTAGATTCTGCTAGGAGGCACTAAAACATCTAAAACCAAAAAGCAGGCAAATTGTGAAACAAAGAGGAACTTTAATGCAAGAAATAAGCTGTTTGTAATGCTGCTCTAAAGCACTGGGAGAATATATTTCTTGCCACTGAGCAGGCAGGTTTCCATAAAGCCAGAGAAGCTGAAGGAGTCGTGTGTGTTTTTTAATCCAATTGACAATTTGTTACCAGAGCCATTTCTCATTCAAATTTACATCTACTAATACTGAAACATGTTGGTCCTTTGATGTATGCTGTCGTATGCTAGTATGACTACCAGGGATTTATATGTCCCAGTTCTATGGTCTGTATCCAGATGAAACTGATGCTGGGGTTATTTACAATCTGTTCAGGTCGCTATTTTGCCTTTGGTAAAATTCTGAGTAAACTGGATTTGGGTTCTCTGTGATGTTTCAGTGCAAGTATAATTTCACGATCATTTTTCTCACTTGTGCTCCCCTGTTCTGCTAACAGTTTGCATTAGAGAGATCTAAATTATAATTGCTTTGGCAAGATAGAAAGTGAACTAGTTGGTTCTGAGGTTGAATACTGCTCAGTTATTTAAAACTGGTGCACGGTCTCTCTAGATGCCAATAAGGTAAACAGCCATGACAATTTCTAAGCCATGTGTTTGTGTGAGTGTATTTGTTTATAACTGGGGAGTAATTTATCATGTGGTACTGATTTTTTTTTTTTTTTCCCTTGTGTCTATAGCACACATTGACTAGGTATTGTACGAATGATATAAGTTGGGTTCTGAATGAAATCTGATCTTTCGGAAAAGAAATATTGGTAGTAGTTGTGAATTGCTTATACCAAGGGGCCTAATGTGGGCTTAATACTGATAAATGTCTAGAAAAGCAAAAGTGTGGCATTTTTATATGCAGGTAAATACAGGTATGAGAAACGTGAAGCAACTGGAGAAGGGGTGGAGAGTGTTTGGAGGCTTCCAAAATTTCATTGTAAGAATTGAAAGTACTAGTGTAGGCCTGGTTGGAAAGGATGCAGGTGATAGTGGACATAATAGCTGTATACGGATGACTGTACTGTCTAGAGGGAAGATTCATGAGATCCCACCCACATATAAAACAATATATGTCCCAAATATAAGCCAACTTCTGTCAGGTTATTTTGTGGGGAAAGGTTTGCTTGTTTGTGTTTTGTTGGCTGAGATTGTTCTTTTAAGTATCCTTTTTTTTTTTCCCTGAAATATTTTGAAACATTTGGTGTTGAGGTATGTTCTAGACAAGGTATATGCCTAGATCAACTACTTGCCTAATCACATATAAGACAACTTCTGTTCCTAAACAACAAAAATATACTTTGGTTGAATTGTTCCCTTAGAAGGCCTTTTAGGCTGCAGAATTCATTTCATGGACCCTCTGGCAATCACTGCGCACCTTCAGAACTCATTCCCAAAAAGGCGGAGTCCCTCTTAAGAGAGCAAAGCATTGCACTTTTGAACTGAGCATAGGAATTTCATATGACGTAAAATTGAAGCATATTTTGTTTTGAAAAAACTTCTCTGCTTAAAAAAGCTAGCAATCTACCTGAGCTTTGTGGAGTTTCACATTCATGGTGAAGTAATGACATTGGCTTAAATTTGGTAAAAGCAAGTATAGTGGGCTTTCTGAATCCTGGAGGAGAGGGGAGGAGAAATGGTTTTTGCTTATGCATTGTGTCTTTCCATATGAAAAGAGAAAGCTCCTTAGATACTAATTGCTAAAACTTGTAATCGAACTATGTCCAAAACTACTCTAAAACTAGTGTTTAGAGGAATCAACTTGTCTGATCTGAAATAATACAAAAAATAGTGAGACAGGCAGAGGGATTTGTGAGATGGAGAATGATTTTTTTTTTTTTTTTTTCAATTTGGAAGTGAGCAAGATGTCTTTTAGTCATAATGAAGTACATTTGGAAGGCTCTTTATGGGATGTATTCATAGCACTGTGGTCTTATATTTATTCTGGCCAGAATAACTGTTTGTAATCATACTGAAAGCTTGCAAAACTTGAATATTATATAGAGTGAAAATAATTTCTTTACAAATAAACTTTGTAAGATTAGACAATTAAATAGTTAGGGGCACCTTCCTTCAAGGATCAATGGTGACATATTCAGGTTCGTTTTATTTTTTCCATGTTCATGAATTCAGGGATTTCTTTTTATTTTATATGTAAAGAGTAGATAACACATTATATTGCAGTGGAATTACTGAATTTCCTATTTATAAAGAACTTGAAACAGAACCTTGGATTTTATGGGTGCATGTGGCATATCCTTCAGGTCACTTAAAAGTACAGTGTGATAGCAGTGAAGTGCCTGTTTCTACTAAGTCAATTTGTTGATTGACTGCTTTCTACGTATAAGAGTAGTAAATTACCGATATAACATGTTGGGGCTCTTTTCACCCTTGCTTATGGAGTTTTAATAGATCGAGGGGGGAACTGGTGTGCTTCCAGGTTGTAAAAGCTGTTTGGGATTGGGAACATCTAGCGAATTGCTGTTTCCCTGAGAAGCATATGGCGAGTGAGTGGTATGTCACAACAATTTTCATAGGGGTACATGATGTGACCTGCTGGGATGAAGGCTGGTCTTGCTGGCTGCTGAGGGCTGTGATGCAGCCGCTGTGAGCTTTGCTGCCCAGCCAGCTTTTAACCTGCTTCTGCTCACACATGTGTGCAGGTGGAAGTGCATTCACCTTAGTGAGCCAGCTCCTACACCTTGTGGGTAGAGCTGGGTCTCCCAAAAGCGCACAGCGACCACTCCTCTGAGAGTAGCTGCAGAGGTGGCCAGCTTCTTGAGTGAGAATCAGGTTATAAGGACCTCTCCTGCAGCCTGGTGCTTTGTCTCCTTTATTTTCTGAGAAGCATAGTCTGCAGCAAGAGAAAGATGGGATGACAGCTGTGATGCTGGGCTAAGGTTTCATTGCGTGCATATCCCTATTGAGGGAAGAAACCCAGGTGTTGCAGAAGCTGTACTTGCTGTCAGTGAAAACGGAGAAATTGCACACAGTGTCTTAAGATGATTTGTTGTTTTTAATAATCTCATCTGAAGACCAAGAGGCAAGGGATGACTTTTGATATTATATGTGTCTTAAATAGGAATCTCAATTTATTTTATTATTTTGGAAACCTCTTCAAGGCTAGACCATGCTTTAAACACCCTTGTTTGTGAAACTGATATTATGCTGAGATATTTCATTGTGGATTTCTGTGGTGAGGTATCAAACCTCTCTAAAGACTTAGTATGAAGTAAGACCTGGAACACGTCATTGCTGCAGATCTCTTGGTTTATCTTTTTACTAGTTCAAGGCTGCCCTAGTCCAGACTATTACATTTATTCATATTATAAGGTTGGATTTAGGGTATGTGCCTGAATAAAGGACTAGAAATTTGCAGAGTTAAAGAGCCCTTTGGTGACTGATGACTTCAAGGTATAAGTCCTATAGACTAGATTTTTTTCTAGAACAAAACTCCTGGGAACAGCAAAAGCTCTGGCTGCCTGAGTAAGGGGTCAGCGCTGGGCCAAGTGAGGTCTGCCATTCCCTGGTGCAGAGCACAAGGTTTGTGTGCAGCATCCTAGCCCCTTTCAGCACTGGGAAGAAGGTGAAAGGGATCTTCCCCAGCTCTGCTGGAGCTGCACACAGCGCTGCTGGGTGATGAGGCCATGGACCTCCCATGTGCGGAGGTGACTGGCAGGGGCTAGCTCAGGAATCGGCAGAGGAGCTTCACACTGCTTCTGGAGAAACTGAGAGCAGGCAGTGGGCACACAAACCTGTGAGCCCTCTGGGGTTCCTCTAGGAGCTCTTCCACCAAGGCCTGCGCCTCTGTAGGATGCTTTAGTGTTAAAAGGGAAACCTGCTTTCTTCTGTCAGTGCCCTGACATGGTAGGACCATGGGGGGGGGGGGTGTCAGTGCATGATGTCGCTGCCGGTTCTGCCATGGCTGCTCTTCAGGGCCTGCCCAGTTTACCATGAATGTGCACAGTGTGCTCTGCAGCACTTTGATGTTTAAGAGGAGCTGGCCAAAGTGAAGGCATGGCAGAGGCAGGGCTTTTCTCTTCTAAAAACCACCCTAAGCCCTAACAAATCCAGGCACCTCAAAGTTTTATCTATGGTGCCAAAGCCTATAAACTACTGTTTTCTCTGGCCAAAGATGTAACGAAAGCTTCCATGCATAGATGGTTGCAATAGAAACTGAAGGGAGGGGGCGAAAGAAGGCAGGAGGAAGAAAAAGCGAATACAACAAAAGGGAGTTAAGCACCTCTCCCCCACCCGCCTCCAAACCCCAGAGACAGGCGAGTAGATATTATGAAGCAGGTTTGTTTTCTAGCAGCTTGATCTTTGCCTTTGTATGCACTTGGCTTTGTGTGCATTGATGTCCTGTTGGTAATTATCATTCTGTTGACACCTGTATTCATGATGACACCCCTATATCACGTTTTCATCACAGTGTGAAATGTCGCTCTTTTTGCTTTTGTTTTGTTTAGTACTATGAATTTAGCCCAGAATTGGGGGGGGAAAAAAAATAGACACTTCTCACAACACACAACGGGACATTGATAAACTTGCCGCTTAGCACTGAGATAGGATCAGTAACTTCCATCTCTCTCCTTCCTCCCACCCCACTTTTTAAGCACACAAGGTTTTCCCTCAACAAGCTGATGACAGAATAATTTCTCCAGGTTGATTGTTTGTCCCACATGGTCCTCTGGAGATCCTCATTCAAGTGGAGAGAAGCAGATCAAAAGGCTGCAGGAGGAAAAAAAAGAGGCAGAGGATTGAAAAAAGCCACCATAAATATCCTGCTCAGATTTCAGTCTGATGATGAACAGGCTTGTAAAGTATTCTGAGACCTGTCAAATTTTCCCATCTAAAATACAGACCTATTTTTAAAAGAATTTTCATAATGAGTGTCTCTTTTTCCCCCATGCACAGGCTCAGAGTGTTTTCTGAAAAAGTTCTGCGGGGCAGAGGAGTCGAACACTTGATCACATGCAGGAGCACAGGATAGATGGAGTACAGCTGACTCAACAGCTACAGGGGATTTGGGTAAGTGCCCACCATGTCAGCCAGCTAAAAATTACTAAAATATTGATAAATGTCAAATTATTTGTTACTTTTTAAAGAAAATTCTTACTTTATCACCTGTCAGACAAATTTAATCTCACTAGGAAATCTCAGTGGGAGTTTGTTGGGGAAGAAGTACTCAGGGAATGGCTAATGAAGACAAATTAGCATCCAACTTGAAAAGAGGTGATTTTTTTTTTTTCTGCAATTTAGCTTTTACCTAAAAGTATCCAGGCCAGACTCACGCTATTAATGTGAGATGAGGAAGGTTACAAACCCCTTTGCAGTGCTGAGGCTATCAAGGTATGTCATACACACTCATGTCGCTTTCAGGAGGGAAACAATCAATTGCTTGAAGGAGACAATGTTATCCAACTTGTGGTGTCAGTCAGCCTGTTCCCACAATCATTGCATTGATGGAGGGAAATTTTGATAAGCGAGACTTCTTATCTGGCTCCACTGCAATCGAATGACATGGGTGCACTGATTGGAAATTATATTGTCTCTGGTCACAAAGGTGACTGGGCATGATAATTGCACCACCTTTGTTTATTTTTAAAGTAATAATAATGACAATATATTCTTGAATGAAGATAGTGGGGATTTGAAATCAAGTCTTCGGTTAAGCTGATGAACTGATACAGTCCAAATTGACATAGTTACTATAATTGCTTTGTGTACTGTAAGGAGAAACTTTATCATGGTCTAAGAGCAGCAGAAGATAGGCGTGTTGGCCCTGCTTGCGTGCTCTTCATCAAAGAATGTTTTTATCAATGCGTGGCATTTTGTTTTCTTTCAGCTAAGTCTTGAGCAGTACCCCTCAGGCTTGTTTTAGAGGTTGGCTTGAAAATGACTTCAAACCTTGTTTTAAGTCTAAAGTGGCTATGAGATAGACTGGAAACATGGTGAAAGAAATATCCATAAATGAATCTTTTCTATTTCACAATAGAAATAATTTTTATTTTGCTTTTTAAATATAAAGCAGGGAATGGTGTAAGTGCTCTCTGATTTCACAGAGTTTATGAAATCTCTGATATAACATACTTTCTTAGACCAAGATATTAGCATAATTTACTGCAAATTTGTCTAACTTTTAAGGATTAGGTAAGGCTGTACTGTACTGCAGCAGTATTCTACAACTTTACTGCTTAATTTCTGTTCCTATAAGTAAGGAAACTGAAGTCATCATGATGGCATAAACTGTTGCTGCTTTTTGTCAGGGAAATCTTATTTTACTGGTAACTTTTCAAGCTGCAAACAGATGGCTGCAGTATAATCTACTTGCTAGTGACATCAAGCATTATTTACTGAAGATTTATATTTATTGCTCTCTTCAAAAGCGTAAAAGGAGTAATTAAGTAGAATGATACTCATTTAGATCTTTATCTGCCCATGTGACCACAGGGCTCTGAGGGCAGGCAGTAGTATTAAGAGCATCTCATCACTAGATCAGTGTGTTTGAATCCAGACCATGGTTAGAGGCAACTGAAGGCCATTATCATGTGATGACTCTTCAGTGGCCTATATCAAATGATTTGATAGTCTCTGTAAATTTGCTAGCTGATGGAATGATCAGTGCTTGGAGAAGGAAATCAGTAGACTGACTGCAGATACGATGAGAATGTATTTCAGTCTAGGAACAACCTCTTTGTTCTAGGATCTGGGGACACTCTTTATATACTCCCTGTATGGGGGACTCAACATGACTGTTGCTTTTGTGTTTCAGTCCAAGGTGATCCTGGACTTGCTTTATAGTCTGTCAGTGATTTTCAAATTGCAATGTCTATACTAAAGGTGAAAGAGGAACACAATGTAAACCAGCTGCAATGGAGCAAAATCAGCCCATGTTTTCCTCAGTATTGGATTAACTAGCCAGTGTCTTAAAAACACTGTAGCAGTGTTCATTACAGATACTTCTATATGTAACAGCCAGTCTATTGGGTGATGCATGGCTAGTGATTACCTGGTGGTCCTTGCTTTGTAATTGGGCAGTTTTAACTGTTAACCATAGAATTTTTTTCTTGTTAATATTTTGTCGCTGAAGTGAGAAGTGGAAAATCCAAGATGACTTTTCTTTTAGTTTTATGATGCGAGTCAGATATGCAGTGACTTTAAAAGGAAATCTGTTTCCAGTAGGTTTATATTCTTAGCATTTCATGTTGAATTCACCAAAGTTGCACTGAAGAATCTGATTTCGAACACACAAGATTAATGAAATGCAGAGCAAAATGCAAAAAGTCAAATTATGTGGATGTTAATGATTAAAAGGAGGTCTTGCTCTGTAAAGAACTTCCAAATATGGGCTAAACCGATCTTTTCAGATCACTGCAATAGTCTCCAAATCTTAAACTGAATTTGTTTTTTTTCTCGGGTCTCTTGCTGATGTCAAAGTTTTTCTGATGCGGTAGACAATATGAAGAGTCTGAAAGTGAGAGGAGAATTTGTCCAAAATTCTTGAATTCGGGTCCAAAGCTTTGACCATAAATCACTTCAGACCCATTTTCCTCTCAAATCTGCTCTCACTGACAACGTTCTACACTTCACAATTGCGTGAATGCCCTGTGGGAAACAGTGGCTAATTCCTGCAGGTTGGAAGAACAGAGTTTAAATTCATTTCCTGTGAGGCTCAGGAGATGTGATTTTGTGCATTTTTGTATCTGGAACATTAAACTGATTTCTGTTTTCACGCTTTATTGAGGTATCTCTGAACCATGGAGTCAGAAACCTCATTTCAAAGATAAACTTAATTTTTAGCTTATCTATCTGACATATCATACAATGAAAGTACCTAAATATATGATAGGCATGATTTGGAAAACATTAGCATTTCCGTAGGTTTAGAAAACATTAGCATTTCCTTAAGTTGTTAAAGTAAGCACATGAAAGAGTTTTGGCAATGTTTTCTATGAAATACAGGAAGAAAGATCTAAATATCCTATTGAAGTCAACGTTGGGACAGCAAAACAAGTATTCTGGCAATATTTAAAGTAAAATCCAATTGTTCCATCACCAGGTGTAACTGCAGTAACAATAGTATGAAATGGTGTTGGGGGAAGGTAGTGCATTTGAAGAATACTGTTTCACTAGTAGATGTAGGAAAAGCTAGAATAACTGAGATATATATATACCTGAAAGCAGGTAAACAGTTTACTCCATGACTTCAATAGTTGGAAGTGAATAAGTTTAAATAGATCTAGGAAGTCAAGATCTCTGGCTTGGGCAACAAATAATTGTTTGGTTTTTTTAGGCTTTAATAATTTTATTTCCCTAATAGTCTGTCTCCTTGGCAAAAGGTATTATGCTACTTTGTATAAATCTCTTGGAAATATTTCATACAATCAGATTCTTAATTTGATCACTGTTTCTCTTCTTGCCTTGTAAATATGCAGTTAACTTAGTTTCTTTTCAGACCAGATTAAAAAAATCTCCATACATCCAAGGATTTGTTCTAACAATGAAGACATATACTAAAGTAAAACCTTTAAAAGATGATTATGAATGCTTTGAAGTGTTAAAATGTAGATCTCTCTTTTACAGCTTATTGGCAGTATGCTACACCGATTAAATTTCTCTAGTCTTTAGGCAGGCAATAAAACAGTCTCAGCTGGAGTTTTGCCTATCTAAGGCTATGAGATGAAGCTCCAAGATGGACCTATGTTAGTGTGTATCTCTTTAAGCACACCTTTTGCTGCTTTTTATAAGTTGAAGATCATTGCATGGCTTTAAGGCTTCTATTACTTACCTAACGTACACATCTAATTCTCACTACCAGTAATAAGATTCATGGAAAAAAGACTGAGCTGTGTCTTCAGGAACCAGATCTAGGTTTTCAGCCTCTTGGTGTTCAGCAGTATTTAGAATGGTTATTTCATTTCAATTCATAAGCAAGATATGAATTGCTTCTGTATAAATGTTTTATGGTCTTGAATTTCAGTTGTCCATTTATTGTTCTGGTCAAAATTTGAAATCTTTCAGATTAAAGTCTAGCGATTTTGGTGTGGCTTCCTTTTATGGAAAGTTAATGTCTCGTTCTCAGTCCCGTTGGCTTTTTTTTATCTTGTGAAAAATATTATTGTAAAAGGACTGGAAAATAAATCAGAATTTTTTAAACTTTATACAAAACTTTTGCTTACATTCTATTGTTTTTAAAAACCTATGCAAAAATCTGTTCCCCAGTCTCATTTTCCTCGGACACTGTAAGCACCTGCTTAATTCACAATACCTCTTGTCATTTGAGACTTCAGCTATGATTTAGCCTTCATCTGGTAAAGCTCCTCTTTGGTTCTGGTGGAAGCTTGATTAAGGAGGGGATCCAAGCTTTGACCTAATATTTAATTACAAAGATGTAGTATGGAGCTAATCCAGGACTATTGTGTTTAAATCTCAAGAACTGAGTGGAAATATATGACTAGCAAATAACCACAGGTCATTCTAGGACCAAATAATTAATGCTGAAGGCAACTCCATGCCGTACTATGCATGTGCATTTAATGCATGGTCTTTCTTGTGTAGTCCACAACTGCTTTTTTGTGTTCTGAATAGCTATGAGAGAGAGAGAGAGAGAGAGATTAGTTTACCAATGTAAAGGAAAACTATTTTCCTATTGG
>NW_009649982.1:2316411-2364315 GCF_000708025.1 Charadrius vociferus
AGGGTGCACTGATCTGTTCTTAATTTTATTAATTCCTCATATATGTTAAATTATTACATTTCTTGTATTTTGTGTTGTGTGCCCTCAAATACTGTAATTTTGGGAACATACAGTCTGTTCACAGATTTAGCTCTGTCATTGGCTGTAGTCCTCTGTTTAGAAAACTGCTGACCTTCAAGATATATATGTGTGCCTCTGTGTGTATATATTTGTCATGTATATGTGTATGTGCATGTCTGCATATATACCTTTTCAGGTTTTGCTTGGTGTCAGAAATGGGACAGCACTATTGAGTTTGAAATCAGAGGAATCTGTAAGAACAGAAATGCTATGTTTCAAAGTCTCAGCACCAAAGATTATCCGCAAGCAGAGGGAAATTTTATAGCTGAAAAGTGTCTTAAAGTTCTTTGCATCTCAGGTGCCCTTTTTTCTTTTACAATCTCTTTGGAAAAAAGGGAATTACCACTGTTTGATAGGCTTGTCTTCAAAACCGATACTGTAAAGACCCAAGTCCTATTTTATCTGCATCCGAAGACCCAAGGAGATAAAGTGGAAAGCAATAACGAAAATGTGATTTGGATAATTTGTTGTAATGGGATGTACAAGTTAAAAGAGAAAGTTCCACTGCAGAACTTGAGGTAGAGGTATTCTACTGTTTTCCTTCAGCAGGTTACTTTTAAATGACAGCAAATGATCTAGTATGTGTCTAGTAGCAAATTGGTTCTAGAAGAGCTGGCAGTAATACAGTTAACGTACTTCCCAACTATTCACAACTTGAGTGCAGATGCAGAAGCAAGCGTGGCAGTAAGACAAATATAACCCCAAAAGACAAGGAACTATTTTGTCGTGAGATGGCTGAGACGTACTCGTTGAACTATAATGACAACTTGAAAATATTTTTGTAAGTATAAGTAATGTTTCTATTCTATTACTTGTACCTAATGTACAATGCTAGAGACCTTTTAGGCAGTTACTAGATATGTATGAAAAAACTTATAAATGTTCCACCAGCTGCTTTATGTGCTTATCGCATCTATAATTTTCTTTCAGAAGTTTTCATTATTACTATTAACTGTTTTTTTGAAAGACTTATCCAGTCAGAAGTCATAAAGATCCCCATATTATTTTGCAGAACTGCCACACCCTGTGAATATAGAGAACAAGCAGTAGATTATAGGATGTTCTCATAAAATACAGGATGAATATTTGAAATAAATAACAGACGCAGAAGTCAGAACTACCTTACAAATTAATTTCAAGAAAAATGTAGGGCTGAATCACTGAATGCTGTTCAGAATGGAAAATTTTTGAAGGCCTTTTTAGAGAGGATGGGTGAAGAGAAATGAATGTTGGGTGATAAGAGAAAAGAAGGAATCTAGATAGGTCAAATCTCCGCTGCCTCATGAAACTAAATTCCTAAATTGACTGCAAAAAGGCTTTTAACTCAAACATCTTTACTTTGAAATTGTGTGGGTTTTCTGACATGGTGAAGTTTATGAAATCAGGGATAAGGGCTTTGTAAAATAGTAACAATTAAATTGAGGACTACGTGTTGCAACTCTTACCTCTTTGTACTCAGTACAGAACAGTAAGATCTGCATTTATGACTCAGTGCTGAATATGTAGACAGCTCTGGTTCAGAAGAGATTCATACCCTGGCTATTTCAGTGTTCTGGAAGTTTACTCTCATTTTATTACATTGAAACCTAGATATGTTGGGCTCTTTTTCCTTTGAATTGATTGTTTCAGAAATCTACATGAACCATGGTCTCTGAAATAGTGTACTTAACTATTCCCCCTTGTCCTATCACTACATGCCCTTGTAAAAAGTCCCTCTTCAGCTTTCTTGTAGGTGCCCTTCAGATACCGAAAGGCCGCTATAAAGTCTCCCTGGAGCCTTCTCTTCTCCAGACCCAACAACCTCAACTCTCTCAGCCTGTCTGAATAGAAGTGCTCCAGCCCTCTGATCATCCATCCTCCTCCTCTGGACCCACTCAAACAAGTCCACATCCTTCTTGTGCTGAGGACTCCAAAGCTGGACACAGTATTCCAGATGGGGTCTCACAAGAGCTGAGTAGAGGGGGGAGAATCACCGTCTTTGACCTGCTGACCACACTTCTTTTGATGCAGTCCAGGATGTGGTTGGCCTCCTGGGCTATGAGCGCACAATTGCCAACTGCTGTTGAGCTTCTCATTCACCCCCAAGTCCTTCTCCTCAGGGCTGTCCTCAATCCATTCTCTGCCAAGCCTGTGTTTGTGCATAGGACTGCCCTGGCCCAGGTGCAGGACCTTGCACTTGGCCTGGTTGAAGTTAACGAGGTTGATGTGGGCCCACCTCTCAATCCTGTCTGGGTCCCTCTGGATGCTGTCCCTCTCCTCCAGCATGTCGACTGCTCCACACAGCTTGGTGTCTTTGGCAAGCCTGCTGAGGGTGTACTCAATCCTACTGGTCCATGTCATTGATGAAGATACTAAACAGTACTGGTCCCAATACAGACCCCAGAGAAACACTAGTTGTAGATCTCTGTCTGGACATCAAGCTGTTGACCACTACCCTCTGGGTGCAACCATCCAACCAATTCCTCATCCACCCATCAAATCCATATCTCTCCAGTTTAAAGAGAAGGATTTTGTGGGGGACTGTGTCAAAGTCCTTAGAAATGTCCAAATAGATGATATCCTGTCCTGGTTTCAGGTAAAACAGAATCAATTTTCTTTTCAGTAATTTTACTTTTCAGTTAAACCCCTTCTAACTCTCTGAAATTAATGGCACATTCTTCAGACAGTGTCTGCTACCAGAGTGACAAGGCATGATGTTTAATACCAAGGAGTGGTATGCAGAGAGGGTCTTGCTTATGGTTATTACTATAACAGCTAACTTTGTGTGCCATGTTGGGAGGGGTGGAAGTGGAAAAGCGTAGAGGGGTTGCACCTGAAGGGGAGGAGCAGACAGGGCAGGTGACCCAAAACTGATCAATGGGGTATTCCATCCTATTTGCATTGTGCTCAATATAAAAGAGTCAGCCTCTCTCTTCATTGGCCTGTGTCTGAGGGGGACTCTGTTTGTCTGCCTTTTATTCTGATCTGTGTTCCAGAATCCAGTTCCTATCTGTTGCTGAGTCCAGTCTGGGACTTTCCCAGCTGGTGATGTGATTGTGATCCTGGGAGCTTGATATAGTTTTGTATATATTGTATATATTTCATCATATTCATACTAATAATATTATCTTTTTGTTATATTTCATTGAAGTACTTCAGTTTCTTTTTCAACCTATAAGTTCTCTTTTCCTCTCATTCTCTCTCCTCTCATCTGAAGGGAAATGCTCGCTCTTCTCTGAAGGTAGAGAAGTCAGAGAGTGCATCTGCCATTCATTCAGTGGCCAGTCCAGCCCAAACCATGACACATCTGTAGTTCTTCCACTGTCCACTGATGTAGTCACGCCATCATAGAAGGTAACTGGGTTGGTCAAGCAGGACTTGCCCTTGGTGAAGTCATCCTGGTTGTCTTGAATCACCTCTGTGTCCTCCATGTACCTTAGCATAGCTTCTAGGAGGACCTATTCCATTGTCTTCCAAAGCATAGAGGTGAGAAAGACAGACTGGTTGTTCCCAGGGTCCTCCATTCTACCCTTTTTTAAAAATGGGGGCAATGTTTCTCTTTTTCCAGTTACTGGGGACTTCACCTGACTGCCATGACTTTTCAAATATTATGGGGTGTAGCTTGGCACAACTACATCAGCAAATTCCCTCAGGACTCTGGCATGCATCTCATCAGGTCCCATAGACTTCTGTATATTCAGGTTCTTCAGGTGGTCTTGAGCCTGATCTTCTCATACAGTAGGAGGGACTTTGCTCCCCTGGTCCCTGCCTTGTGGTCTATCCACTTGAAGTGTGGGATCCTTGAGAGATTAAGATCCTTGAAGTTACTTAGCAGAGAAAACTGAACATGAGGTCTGAAGAACATGGAAAAGAACTCTCGGTACATCAGTGAAACCTGGTATGGGTTCTTCAATTAAGAGTTTCATAGAAAGCATCACATTTCCCTTGAAGTATGTGTTGGCATCTTTGGAATCATGAAAGTCATCTTAACAGCCAAATATGTTTGCTTGACTAAAGTAGCTTTTTTTTTTTTTTTTTTTGGAAAGCACTAAGAGCTGTATTCCTCAAAAAAGGCTTAAAGAATTGCATACTAAGTTGAAGAAAAAAGGCAAATATCTCCCATGTGAATTTGTTGAGTCCTGGATTATATATCACCCTATTCCTGGTACTTGCATATTACCATTACATGGAATTTTAATTTCATTTTTATGTACAGACAATAAGATTACGATGTTCCTGTTGCTATTTTGGTAAAACTTTTATGCTGCTTTAATTAGATGAAATGCTCAGCAGTATCAGTATGGTAAAATCTTTTGGTTAGGATGCCTTATACATTTGGGGACTGAAGTTTTGGAAATTTCTGTTGAGAAATAAATGGCCAGAGGCCTTTAAGAACAGGCTAGAAAAGCAGGAATTGGCTGCCCTGCTTCTTGCGGGGTGGGCAGATAAGTGAGGTTGTCTTCTCAGGGTGCTTTCTAGGGCTGCAATTCTCTCAACTAATGAAAAATAATGCATATCCCTAATTTATTTAACTGAAATCAGCAGTAGTCAGCTAAACTGGTGATGTGGATCTGCATGTTGATCCACGTACAGATGAGTCAATAGCCGGAAAGCAAGTAGGATGTTACTGGTTATGTTAAAATCTGACTACTTCTGAATACAGCTGGAGAACTATAAATACTTAACGTCTTAATTCAGCTTTGTTCCTTAGCAATCATCTCTCCTTCCTCTGAAACACAGCAGTAGAAGTTAAGTTTAATAATTAAAATTTTAGAATTTATTGTAAGTTTTGCTTTTCATTTCATCCACAGGTACAGCTTTGTTAGTGTCATCTTTCATTCTTTTCAAACAGTTTTTTTAGGGGAGCAAAAAATATGGTGGCAGTTAGAAAATTGAAGTCAGATTTAGATCTCAGTAAATTGCCCTTGATTTATACCATTGTAATGGACATCAGAAACCAGCTTGTATACAACAGAACAGTAATAGCCACTTTATCGATGTAACTGTTGTACAAGCAGAGGTAAAGCTTCAGTACACTGGAGAAATGCCAATTTTCCAAAGGAAAAAAATGTTTCTTTCAAAATAAAGTATGAATTTTCATAGTAAACAAACAAAATACCAACTTTTCCATCTGAAAGTAATGGAGAAGGTGAGGAGATAATGAAAATACAGAGGTTTCATAGCAACCCAGTTAAGAATTTTATTTTCTTTCTGTGTTTTCACACTTCATCAGCATTAGCTGCAAGTGCTGTCAACCTCCATAGGAATCTAATGGAAAAGGAGTAAAAAGTCAAAGAGTGCTTTCATTTAGAGTTTTGTATCCACCTGAAACTAAAACGTTGCATTGTTGCTATAGGTCACGCTTTGAGGAAGTTGTGCAGAACCTGTTAGCAGAACTGCTTTTGGATATGATAGCAAAAGTCATACTTGACTTACAAAACGTGCGTGCTTATCAGGAAGTTGGCACTTTCATTTCTCCATTTTTATTCCATGTACTTCCAAGTAGAATTACACAGGAGTGAATGGTTGGATTATGTGGACATGCCTTTGACTTCTTGGTAGAGTTTGGCTCAGTGTTTTGTTGTAGTTGGTTTGTTTGCTGACAAAGAGCACTTGGGAGCATCCTCTGTGGGTCTGTCTTTCAACATAAGGCTTTAAATTCTATTTTTGTGTGCTCTGTGACCCTGGTTTGAAAACTAGTAGAATTATTAATAGAATAATTTCTATCTATTTGAGCAGGCTTTAGCTCAGACTGCTGTGTAGCCATGAAAGATACAGTTAAGAGTGAGAGTTACTCAAATGTCCTCTTTATGCTGTTGCCAGCTCTTCTCAGCATTGCATGACTGCCACATGGCAGATACAGCTGCATTTAGGTGTGCTGCATCTACAGAGTTTATGAATGTTCTTTGACGTCTGCTTGGAGAAAGGTGATGATCAGAATCTCTGTATCTATAGTCTTAGATAAAGCAAACCTCTTAAATCTCAGAATTGGTCAGTTTCTGTCTTGGCAAATTGAGAGTATTGCCGCATTTGAGGCGGAGATATTTTCTAGGATTACAAAACCTAACAAATAAAAAAAATCATAAATACTTGGATTCCTGGACAGAAATCTCGATATTTTGGGATATTTTTGACAAAAACATGAATCAGTTATTTTTTTGGTTGTGCTAAACACCACAGGTGTTACACCTTGAGTTTTTCTCCTAAGAGGAGTAATTACTCAAGACACTAGAAATTCACATGTTCTGATCTCCCAGTCTGGTTGCCAGAGTATTCGAATAGGATGCAAGTGTCTGCTCCAACTCTGTACATAAGGTCAATGCAATTGCATGCATGCTTTAAAGAACAGCTTTTTGGCAAATAGATATGAACTGATTTTCGTTCTAGGACCTCAAGCCTGAGAATTGCTCAGCAAGCCATTTATCTGTATGGTTTTCAAGGACTTGGCCAAAATACAACTAATGTTCTAAGATGTCTTTCTCAAAGAATTTTTACACTGAAATGTCAAAGAAGCTGTTGGACTGTAAATATTTAAGCAATTCCAATCTATCAATATATTTTAGGGATTTCTTTCTTTCTTTTATATCTTCCTTGAATACCTTTTTTTGCCGCAAGTTATGATTAAAAGCTGTAGAAGTTTATAGAAATTACACATTACTCAGAAGTAGAGAAATGGCCCTGCTGCCTGTGGCCTCTTTCCCATAAGCTTGTGAGTTTTATCCCCAATTCCTTTGCTGGAGACCATCGCCTCCCGAGTGGTTAAATGTCTGCAGTAAGCATCTTTAACACAATGAACAGATGTGTGTAATAACCACCTAATGTTTTGCTAGGTTTTGCAATGGAACAGGTATGGTTACTGCTCCTGCTGACGATTAAAGTGCTTTCAGTGACTGCTCAGTTCAATGGATACAACTGTGATGCTAACCTCCATAGCAGGTTTCCTGGTAAGTGTTTAATAGACTTTTTTTTTTCTAATGGCTTCTTTATTGTCTTGGTTCAAAGCAGGGCTTATTTTTAAATACAGAGCTTTAAATCTGAAGCCTGGGGGTAGCACTCAGCATTAAGTAGGTGTTAACTATCTTGGTGACAATGGAACGCCTCTAACATTGCACTTCTTAATTGCACAATGGGTCAAATTCAGCCTAGTACTAATGAATGCAACTCTCCTCACATCGGTGGGGTTTGACCTGCTTTTGCCAGAGCTCTATCCTTTCCAAGAAACTCACCAGAGGTCACCTTGTTGTAAATGTTCTCTATAGATTTAAGAGTCTGAAACTTCTAACTGGGTTTTCTTTCATGTTTTATCTGAGTAAGAGAATATAATTATGTTCTTTCAGTGAAATAATAAAAAAAATCTATTTTTGAGCAAAATGAAGTTGATGGTAAGATTTAGTACCTCATTTGAACATTAAGCGCTTGGTTAGGGACAGGTGAAGTAATGGGATGTATCTTTGTATGATGTACACTCATGCCTCTGAAAAAATGGGAATGAAGTAATTTTGGGGACATCAGATGTCTAGAGTTAATATAATGAGAAATAGAAATGAAATTTCAGTCTTAGTAATGTGTATCAGGGTTTCTCAGCTAAAGAATGCTTTTAGCCTGTTACATTTCTTATCCTTCCTGCCCCAGTTGTTTCTTGGACAAAATGATAATAATAAAAAGGCTGTGAATACTGGCTTGCTCACATCTTGTGTTTGAGGTAGCAATTGAATTGAACAGTATAGTGATGATCTCTCGGTATAGTATTACACTGTAATACCTTTCAGTGTTGTTGCTTTCTGAATAATAACAGTTTTGATTTATTTTTTTTTTCCAGGAAGGATCAGCTCTTTTATTAAACTTAAGTAATCAGAAATCCTACAGTCTGTTTGTTTCTTGTGTTACCACCACACTACTAGGTGCTTTTTTGACATAAAGACAGTGGGTTTGATCCTTTTTCACTTAATCGATGTGAACATGAAGAGCAGAGAAATAAGGCATGCAAAGATCAAATATGTTGTCTCCATCCCTGAAAAAAAACAATCACTGTGTAACTGAGTATTCCCCTTCTTAGATAAAACTTTTACAGGCTTGCGTCAAAAGCGTGGGTGAATTGTACCCACCTGCCTCAGATCTACCTTTTGTAGTTTTTCATGGTAATAGGGTTTTTCTGTTTCAGGCTTCTTGAGAGGATTGCAACAGCAAGAGGGAAGTTTGGATTCCTCTTTCTGTGCTTTTTAAATATTTCTCTAGCCATTATTTTGCACCAGCCCTTTGCCAAGGTTTTATATTTGCAATGTGATATCCGTGAATTGAGTCCAGCTCATATTGTGGGTGTTTAGGGGCCTCTTGCAGTTCTGCCTCATAAAAAAGGGTCATATCAGATTCCATTTCTGCCAAATCTCAGGGAGTCAGGAGAAAATCTGTTTAGGTTACAAGTAAACACTTTGTTGTTTGGTGTGTTTTTTTTTTTTTTTTAAAGTAAATGCTAATCACTCTGCACTGCCCATAGGAGCTGAGAGTAGTCCTGGTCTTTCTTGTTTGTGATCTCAGGCAGTAAATATTCTAAGGTTGGAATTTAATCAACAGTCTTAGTGCTGATTTTGAGAGCTAGGAAAGAAAAATAATTCTGCTTGATAGTAATGCATTTGAGTTGGAGGTGAAAAACAGAAGACCCCTTTCCCCCCCCCAGATTTCACAGGTATTATTTTCAGTATGCAGAATGGACTGCTATGTAATAGTCTGGGGCTAGTGGAGCTGAGTGAGGCTGCTGGAACTGTTTTCTGTGTTCAAGAACCCCAGAAGATAGGTGAGAGAGCCTCTGCAGGGAGAAGGGGCTTGCCCTAGCTATGCTTGCTTCCCCAGTGCTAGGCTCAGGCTGTGGCTTTGAGGGTGCTGGCGTCACTGCTTTTAGAGTTCAAATATAAGGGTGGGGGAGTAAGAGAGAGAGGTGTCAAAAAGAAAAATGTTTCAAAACAATCACCCTCCAGGATGAGATGCTACTCACAGATCCTGGTCATGGATAGGACTTTCTTCCTGTTCCATATTTGTTCCACACAAGACGTCTTCATTGTTGACAGCTAAAATTCTAAACGTGGGGTAAGAATGAACTTTTTTGCTGGGGTCTGTGGTGTGCAGATACCAGAGAAGCCATTGGGTTTTGAAGTTGTCTGCTCTTTTTCTTTAAATGCTGTGAAGAACAGAAGTTGTTTTCGGCAAAGATGAGAAATTAAACCTTCCTAAAGGAACCTTGGAGCTCATCCATTTTTCATTTATTTGTGCTTTTATCATTCGTTGCTTAGGTGACTCTTGCATAGGGATGGTGCTGCATAAATAGGATAAATAATCAGGCAGGTCTTTTGTTTCTGCAGTTTGTGGGTTTGTTTTAGAGTGTAGGTATGCAATAGTCAGCAGGGATGAAGAAAAACCCCAATATTTGGTAGATTGAAAATTCTGTGACGTCTTATACCAAAAGCAAGATGTGTTCTAGAGGGTATGTAACAAGCTCAGGTCCTGCCATCCTTTAGAGAGTTGCCTAGAGAAAAAAGCTTTAGTTTTGCATTGCAATCGAGCATAGATTTTAAAGGCTTTTGGGGGATGGAGCCATAGCAGTCTGGCTGTCTTCAGATAGGAAACGCACAATTTTGATTCAGGGGGCTCTTGCTGTAAGTACGTACTGAGAACTTAGTAGAAGCTAAGCAAAATATTGCAGCTTTTTCACATACACTATGCATTTTAATTCACTGTCAAAGCATTGATTTGATTAAAGAGGAGGCTTATGCGGAGAAGTTGGTTTTGAACTATAAATGTCTTTGCATGCCTCTTCTGGTGGAATGACTTTCATCAACGATGTTCTGTGGCAAACTCTTGTCCTCTGCAGGTTTTTCACTGTCTATTCTGGGGTCAGTCTTGTCAATGTGTGGAAGGGTACCAGAGCAGAAGCAGACGGTGGAGCTGTCAGCATTTGGCGCATGTTGCTATGGGTCTGTCCTTTATTCAGGACGATCTCTGCTACTGTAGTATCTATGTACCTCTTGAGCTTTCCTCTGTTTTGCGTGTGACACCCCTGTGAGTACTGTTGACTATATGTAGTTTGTGTGATTTGAGTCAGAAAGAGGCCAAGTGCTTTTCCTGTATGGAAACTCTGTGACAAAGAGGTCATTACATTTAAGGTTCCATCAGCTGGGTGACCTAACCTTCAAACCATTGCTCCTTTCATAGCACAAAGGTTGTTTTTGTCCTGTATGGTCTCATTTCCCTTAGTGTCGAATAAGAATTTTGCAAGTGGTAATGGTACCTTAACAGGTAAAGTAATATCCTGCTTTTTAAAAGGCTTGAAGTGAGTTATAAAATTAACTGAGCTACTTTATATTACATCCTGCAATTTGTTACAATCTGACTGTTTGTGCATTGTTCCAAATAAGCGTTAAGATGCACTCTATTTGCCTTTTTGTACTGTTCCCTCTACCTTAGTATATCCATTAAATGGATCGTAACAGTCTTCATGTAGTGAATACCAAGGCGTGCTTCTTGATCTTTGTATGTTATGTTAGTGTAATTATGAATATGTACAATCCAGGAGAATTTTATGCCAAATTACTTCAACTCTTGTCTTGCCTCCATACCTTTCTGCCCAAATTTACACCCAGTGAGTAACATTTATCACCACATTAGCTCAAGACTGAGTCTAGCCTGTTATTTCCTGCACTTGATTGTTTTGGCTTTAAAGCCACCATTAAAGCTGTCTAAATTAAACTGCATGTGCTCCTGTACCATGGGGGAAGAGCTAGTTCATTGTAATGGAGATTTCATTTCCTCTCTGTTGTGACAATGCAATGAAACAATTCATTTCAGCAGGCTTAATGGTATAGTATTGACTGAAGTTGTTCTGCAATTTTTAATAGCACTTAATCTTTAAGCAGATTTAATAAACAGGTTGTTATATAAAGGAGTAATGTCTGTGTTGAACACGATGCAGTATGTCTTTTTGTAAAGCACTAGGGGAAAATATCAAAATAGCCACCCCAATCATCTAGAGGCAGAGAAGATCTTATAGAAAAACTGTTATCGCTCTAAAGGCGAAACAAACTGTTGCTTATGCCTATATCCTAACCTGATGCTTTTCCATTCATGTACATAAAAATCTTCAGAACTTTTGAATAAAAGGTCAAATTCATCTGAGAAGGTTTTTGGGTGTTCAAAAATTGATCAGTTGTAACATTGTTTTCTAGGTCTTTTGTATTGTCATAATGTACAGAATGAAAGGTTGCAAGACGCTTTGTAGTATTGATCGTTGTCTTTCAAGAGCCAACTGATTCTTCATTAAAGCTCTAAAGTTGATGGTTCTTAAAAAACAAACAAACCAACTTTAAAGATATGATAATAAATTGCTCTGATAAGCTGTTGATTGTACTTCAAAGTCTGCACAGCCTGAAACTGTGGTCTCATACAAAGTGGACTCCAGACAACCTCAGACAAACATACCTGACTTCCATGCCAGAGTGGGCTGGAAGGCAGATCTCGGCCTCCTGAGTTTCTCAAAATAGCTGGAAATTTCTGTTCCAGAAAGGGCTGTTGAATCAGACTCCAAATATTTAACCACTTGCTGTTTGCCACTCCATTGCAGTGCTTCCGTTTATGAATGTGCTACTGAATTGTTTGCTGGGGAATTCTGGAATAATGGTTTTGTTGTGTGGTAGACTATTACCATATTCATTATTGTTTTCTCTTTAGTGAAGTTGTAGAGTCAAATCTGTTCTTCAGAATAATGTAATTCTGACCTTTATATTCCAATATTTTGCTGTGACTGGTGTCTAAAAATTGATTTGATCAGCAGTTACAACATTAGACTAACTGCTACAATAATTATATGGAGATTAGTTGAAATACATCTTCTTACGATGTCTTTCCCTGTATTTTTCTTGCAGCTGAACGAGATATCAATGTTTTCTGTGGAGTACAGACAATTACTATGAAGATAAATTTTTGCACAGTTCTTTTCTCTGGTTATTCTGAGACAGATCTGGCACTGAATGGGAAACATGGGGATGCCCATTGCAGGGGTTTCATCAATAACAACACCTTTCCAGCAGTGGTTATTTTCATCATCAATCTGAGTACTTTGGAATCCTGTGGAAACACTTTAGTGGTAAGACAAGGTCAAAGTGAAATTGTAGCATGGCTGTTTATGCATAGGATCAAGTGAATGGCCTTGACAGCATTGTATCTTTTACAGATAATGTTTACATTGTCTTGCCCAGCTAGCAATATATTGCATACATCAAAGAAAACCAGAGAAAGTCGGTAACTTATAATCTTGACTACTACTGAGAAAATGTGGTGGGACACACATTTATCCTCTGTTGAGAAAGTATATTTTTCATTTTAATATTTTTTCCAGTGGAAAAAATAGATTTTTTCCAAGCCTTTTTTAAAAATTTTGCTGAACATACCTTAAATTTTGCTGAAACTTTTCAAATATCCACTTGGAAAATGAAAGTAAAATATTTTTAAGAGTGGATTAGATAGAGGAGTTATAGTCTGGTTATCTACTTGTGTACTCTCATGTGAGAGGGGCTTGCTGACTGACTGATCCTATATGTTCTGCAATAAGGCAGTGGCTGAATGTCTTGGGGTGATAGTCTGGCCAGAAGGCCCAACCCATAGTAAATGCTTCTGCTAGCAGTGCCTTGAGGTCTTGTACTGCCTTGGAAGATCTCAGCTCAATATGGAACTGTCTAGCAAAAAAATGAAGTTTTCAAGCAAATTTTGAATGTTTGACACATGCACACAGAAAAGGCTATCTGTCCTATGCACTCAATTCACAATGAAAGTCAAGATGTGGGACTGAAGGTCAGACTTGTATGTTCAGCTGTGATCTCTTAGTGTACAGCCACTCTGTACTATTGTACAGACTGTGACTCTGTGACTGTGACTCTGTGACTACGTTTTATGTTGCTGTTTCAAACATGGATAATGCACATCTTTGTACAGCTAATGACTAAATCTAAACCTTAGCTGTCAGTGAGATTTTTGGCACCAGAATCCGATCCAGGAGCTGACTTTGAAGTCTATTTTGTACCGGTCTAATTTCATTTTCTTCAATGAAGCTATCTCCCTCTGAATGAGGGGAGGAAGGGAAGTCAGGTCTCAAACGTTCTAAACCAAGGGAGAGGAGAGTTGTACAGTTTGTGTGTATATCACACTGCACAAGGGCTGATGACTTGTATCAAAGTATCTATGAATAACTTACAAAACGTGTACAAATATTATTTTTAAGACCTATTCTGTCTGGAATTCAGACTTGCACTTGATAGCTGTCAGTTTTTATAACAAACCCCCTGTTTTCTATTGCTGCTAATTTTGTGAAACTGGGCTGAAATGTTCTATGTGCTCTGCCACCTATTTGCCTAAGGCTGAGTTTTGTTTTAAAAAAATCAAAAAACAATTCAGCAAGTTCAAGGTGCTTTTTTTCCCCCCATTTTCTCTGAAAAGCTATAGCACCTCCATGACTTGCAGTAGAAGAATTTGCCAAGAAGCAACTTTTTCCTTTTCCTGTGGAGTCGGTGACATTGTAAACTCCCCGAACTTCCTATTTGATTGTAGTTGTAAGAGCTTGATGTTTAAAAACCAAACAAACAAAACCGAAAAAGCCCAACAGTTTGGTAAGTCCAAATGATTGGAGCTGCCCATGAAGCCCCCCCACAAGGCTGTACCAGGATACAAAGACAAAGTAGCAGCTGCTAAAAATATAACGAAAAATTCCCCTCATCCTCTGTTTATTCATGCTGTGCTACAAAGAAAGAGGATAAAGGAGCAGGGAGCATTTCCTATCGTGTACCCCACACTGGAGTAGCACGATCCCATGCGTTTCTCGGCTGTGCTTCACAACAAAGACCTTCAAACTCATTTTCAATAAAAGTAAAGGAAATAGAACAGTTCAGGCAGAACTTAGGTGAAACCCAGGTCTGTCTGTAATATGGCAGTCAACTTTTTATTTTTTGGGACTGTGATGGTGAGGAAGCTAAATAGAACTGTAGTTGGCTATACAAACCTTAATGCTCTAGCCTGCATTTTAGGCAAGGAATAGATCCTAGAAAACATGATTCATCAGTTTCCTGCCATTTATCAAATGATTAGGTATACTATTGGCAAAGCGTATGGCTCTGTGTTCTTGCTGCTTTTTCTGTAGCTAAAGGAATACCTGCTGTGTATCCTGTGCTACTTAGTGTAAAATGTTACAACTCTTGTGCACCTCAGGATTATTCTTCCATAATGAAATGTCTTTTTAAGAAACTGTATACTCGAAAGCTATAGTAAGCATCTGTTTTGCTAATACAGTTATACAAAAGAAATGCTACAGTGGAAGTCCAGTGCCATTTTAACTGGCCTTATTGTGTATGTGCGTACTGAGAAAGTAATTTGTGACACTTACCTGCTATTTTCAAACCACCCCCTTATTCAGATCAGTAGCTACAGATGGAATGGGGCTGGGCTGCTACCAGGAGGAAAGGGTATCCTTTGGTTTTCTGGGGAACTGCATGTTATTGGTGGCTCTGCACACTCTGTGAGCCTGAGCAACACAGGATAGCGCATGTCCAGGGACTGAATTAAGCCTGCATTGGCATTAAGGTTGTATTACTTCTCAGCTCTTGCATTTCTGACAGTGTGTCTTTGCACAAAGCTTATAATTTAGATTTGGAGATGTATGATGTAGACAAAACCACAGACTCAACGTTCAGCTATTTGGCTTGTATCTGCTTATAAAGTACATTGTTTTTGATGTGTCAAAAACAAAGCTGAAGAGTGATAGAGTATTGTTTCTGTAAATGATCGTGTATTGACTTTGTTACATATGAAAGCTCATTTTAAGCTAATTTTTTTTTAAACTGTAATAGAAATGTTCCTTCAGGTTTTCCCAGTAACTCATGTGAATTCACTGGGAATGCTCACAAAAAAAAGTACCTACCAAATAAAATGCTTCCAGGATTCATCAAGTTTTTTTAAATGTTGCTCAAGCCTGTGTTTTATGAGCAGGGATATCACTTGTGAACTGTGTACACATGACTTTGAGGAGGTGAAAAACAGAACACAGGGAATATGTTATTAAACTAAATTAATTTTTGAAGGATTTCTTGAAGATATTTCTGGGTTAATTGCAGGCTAAAACATCAGTGTCCTTAGGTAACTTTTGTTCCGCACAATTAATTTTCTGATAATAGTTGTTTTCTCTCTCCCTCAATAGGTATCCTCAGCTCGAGGTATCAATGCTTATGGAAATACCTCAGTGGTACAGATAGGTAATGTTTCAGGCTATATTGATACACCAGACCCACCAACGATTATCAGCTATTTGCCTGGGCTTCTGTACAAATTTAGCTGTAGCTATCCACTGGAGTACTTGGTTAACAATACCCAGCTTGCTTCGTAAGTATGCTTTTCATTAGTAATGTGTTTCATTCCCATGTTTGTGTAAACCCATATGTATGTGTATATATGCATATAAACCTAAATATATGCAAGCCATAGCAGTATTGTCAACATAGCAATTTTTAGCTGTGGAAGAGTAAAGGGAAAGGAAAAAGCACCGAACAAAGGTTCTGCAAAGGAAAAGAAAATTCTGTAGCATCATCACATGAGACAACATCGAACATGAACAGAGCCTTAGATAATGCAAAACTTCCCTTAAACTTCAGATGTTCTGATAACAAAATGGTAGCAGCAAAAAAAAAAAAGGAAATTCTTCATGAAATAGTTTGTAAGCATGTGACTATAGAGTGCAAGAGAAAATACGTCAATGAGTAAACCTTGTACATCATGAAAAGCGGGTTCCTTTTTGTCACTTTGCCTCTCTGCTAATTATTTTTCTGATTCATGTTTTCAACAGTATCCATTACTTTCTGCATAGTTAAGGTTCTGTCAGTGTTTCTACTATAAATTCCCACTTCTGAAGTTTATAACCCAAATGCATAAATTAACACCTTGTGACATGACTTGAATATTTTTAATGATAAAAAGCACCGAAGTATGTAAACACAAAAATAAGATATCTATCTTCATGATGGTTTTTGGTTTCTGGTTCTGTTGTAGGTCATCAGCTGCTATTTCTGTAAGAGAGAACAATGGTACATTTATCAGCACTTTGAATTTGTTGCTTTACAATGTGAGTATAAAGCAGAGTAGTATGACCTGGACTAAATCCATCTCTGCACTATGTGGGTGCAAACTGGATTGGCAGAGCAAAGTATAGACTCCTTTTCAGGGTTTGCTATTCCCTTCCCACTCCTCCTATGAAGAACCAGGCCTTTCATCTGGCCATCTTTCATCTCCGAGTTCCCTTGTCCTTTTCATTTGCGTGTACCTGTTGTCTTGTATTTATATGGCTGGTCTTTGAGGACACACAGTCTTTTTTTTTTATACTGTGTTTGTATGGTTTCTCAATTTACAACTCTGTCCTTCAGGTTGTAGTGCCATGCAAATAATCAGCTGTATTAATAATAATCACACTCCAAAGTGCATACTTGTGTTTGGGTTTATTATGTGTGTGCGTATTTCTGTGTATGTGTATCGGTATATTGTACTGATACAGAGGGTACTCTATAGAATTGTGTGAAACTATTCTAGACCTGTTCCCTTAGCAATAAACTGTAGCACGTTTGCTGGGGTATTTTATATTTAGCCGCCTCAGAGTGTTTTGATCATTCGTAACTGTAGTGAAGGATGTGGGATTTGTTCCAAATATATAGTCCAATGTATTTGTTGCCTCATTGTGTGGACTTTTGAGATTTTAAGGGTTAATTTTAATAGCTTTCAATTCACTTCTTCCATATGTTTTAGATAATTTAACTTGAATATGCATTATTGTAGAAGCTTTTACTATGTAAATACGGACAGTGACAGTAAAACATGAAAAATCCACGGACCTCTACTTAGTAACATTAATCCCTGAAATGATATTTGTGTTGATTAAAATTTTTATTCATACATTTTAAATACCTGATTTAAATATCAATTTTTCAATCTATCAAGCAATGTTTTTGTAAATTATGAATCCGATTTTTTGGCATTATTATTCATGCCATCGTGACTGAGTTATAATTCATGCAACTGATTTAAAAGTCAATGCTTTATGCTTTGAACATAATGAGCTATAAATATTATAACAGGACATTTTCCAAAGGCATGCTTAAAAAAAAAAAAAAATCACGTTTGTTTGACAGAGCAGAGCTCCAAATAACAACCTATAGTCTGTTAAAATGAAGACTATACTTTTCTCATTTTTAAATAAACCTGTGACCAAAAAGATGAGGCAGGGTGAGGGTAGCCAAAGTTCTCACCCAGGACAAGAGTTGACCACCACACTTGCTGCCTTTCAGGGCCCAGTTCTACACACAGGCAGGTTTAAATGCTATTGATGCTTGTGCTGAGCACATTTTTTCCCTCAAATACCGCATGCCAAGCTAGGCTTTCATCCTCCCTACCCCACTGAGTTTACAAGTCGACTGTGAACAGTGTTGTCTTATCCTTCTGATTTCAGTCATATTACTCGCTCTAGTGCACTAGCATGTATAATACTGCAAAGGCTGGCACATCCAACTCATGGATATGCTCTTCAGGTTCACATGCTAGGGCTGGGTGTATACACAGACAGCTTGTGCATTGCCTGCAGTCTGCCTGGTTGGAAGTGCCTCTTGGGACACCCGTGGTCTTGTGAGCTCTGATCCTGTGGGCTTACACAGTTTCTGTTAGAGAGTCCTGGTTTTGGGACGGGCCTTGAGGCTCCTGTCCACCCTTGGTATTGGCGAGGGGTTGTGTGCAGATGTGGCTTTTGACTGTGTGCAGACATACTGTCAAACTTGAGCGGTAGTGTTATTTCTGAATGTTGACTCTTCATCTTCTCAGCGTACTTCCATCTTCCCTCACAAGGTGACGTTTACACTTATTTTGTGGTGTTAGCATTGCGAAAGACAAGAGGATCCATTCTGATAGACTCAAAGAGTTTAATAGTAGAACATTTAATGAACTCTCACAGAGCCTAAGTGGCTATGTGCTTTTAGGAAAAAGGGCGGCTATGGTATGTAATAGTGGGGGACTTGCTGTAGAATTTTTAATCGTTGCAAAGTATGACAGAGCTATCTTTAGAGAAATGTATAATTAATTTAAAAGAAAGTAAACTTACCTGGTCTCACTTGAATGGATCTTCAAGGACTTGCTCTATGTATGTCAGAGAGCTGGTCTGCGTGTGAATGTGTGCCTTCCAAGGCCTCTGATGCTGCAGAGATTGAATCTTGGGCATGCTGTGAATTTTGGCATCGTTGCCTCTGAAAAAATACTTGATTTATGTGCTTAATCCTTCTCGTTGCTGTCAGCTGCTGCTCTTGATCTTGACTGCCACAGTGAACCTGGTCAAAATTCTGTTTAACAAATTTTTTTTCTTATGTATTGAGTGTTCTGACCTCTCACAAGGGGTCTCAGCATGCTGAGTCCCTGTGCTTTCTGGATTAGCAACCAATTTGACATAGGTGATGTTACCAGTAAGTGTATTTTGATATGCTGAATTAACGTCTGTCACTCAGATCTGTTTCATGGCATTGTTGCTAAAGTGACATTAATTGTTCTGCCTTTGAACGAGAAACTAATCAAACAGCTATATCTGTGTAGTAGTATATGGGGAATTCTGAACTTTTATGTTCTGTACAGCTGTCCTGAAACAGTATTTTTTAAATATTAGAATTTAAATGAAAATGTTTGTTACTTGGAGCCTTCAACAAGCCAACCTCCACAGAAACTACATTTTTGGATAATAGAATGTGTCTGTTCTCTCAGACTGCAGTTCAAGATGTATGAAACCTGGTGGCATTGCTATCTCCAGTAAATCAGGATAACCTTAATCTTTCCTGGGAAAGGGTGCACTGTGACAACCCAGTTAAGCTCCTCATTAGAAAACTGCAGTAGCTGCTATGTTTGCTTCTGGGCAGTTGGAGAGATATTGAGGTGTCAATGAATGATACCTCTTCTTTAAGCACTGATCCAACCACTTTATAAAATCATATGTTCCTCAAAATAGTTGCATTAGGATAAAGCCAGTCAAGTGGTGTTGATCTTTACAAAGTTGTAGGCAAGGGGTTTCTGCTTCTTCCCTTATGGAGGACAAAGTAAATGACTGTCCTGCATAGAAAGGTCAGAAGAACTAGATGGGAGTTCAGTCTGTGGATGCAGATTAGTTGTTACAGTGGGATTTCTGGTACACTGAGGCAATGTTTGTTTTTCAGGATTCAACCTACAGCCAGCAGCTCCTTATTCCAAGTACAGGTTTACCTTTGAAAACCAAAATATATGCAGCTGTAAGAGCAACCAACCTTGATGGCAGGTACCATAAAGGATGTTATTTCTTGTCTTGTTTGCTATTCAGCTCTCGGTGTTGCAAATTTTTCTGATTTGGAAGCAACTGTCTTTCCTCATAGCCTTTTGTATGTTAAAATAATGGTAGGTGTTTGATAATCATTGCCCTCAGCTGGAGGGTATCAGGTCCTTGATGGTGAATGCATAGCTTTTTCTGTCTTCATTATGAAAGTTTTCCTGAATTATACTTTAAATCCTATATTGCTGTTATTTAAGAAAGGGCCTCTGTAAAATCAAGTGAGAAATTACAGGGTTTTTAAAAGTGGAATGGTTTGGTTTCTAGACCTACTTGGCCATGACTTCTGAGAAGAGGTAGACAACTTCTGTATTGGTATGGCAGTTGATTTGCATGAAACTAAATGATTTTTTTTTTTGTATAGTTCTACTGATATAGTGTGTTGTTTAGTTTTCTTAGTCAGGAGAAGAAACAGGTGACATACTGGGAATGCAGGATGACTTGTACATGACCTGTTAAATACAGTAACTCAGCCTCAATGTAACAGCCTGCATTACCAGTTTGTACACTTGCCTGTACTGGTTTTAATCTTACCTCACTCACTCTCCACCCCTACTCTTACGTTGCCAGTTCCCTTCATCTGTCACTTTGCTCCCTGTACAGGTGGAATGTTTTGATGGACTACTGTTACACCACACCATCTGGTAATCCTAGCGATGATCTTCGATATGATCTTTTTTTCAGGTACGTCCTATGCAAACCCAGTGTTTTGTGGGTCCTTCCTTTAAAAAGCAGTTATAAATCTCTCCAACAATGGTGTTCTAAACTGTCTGGAAAGTCTAAGCAATATTAGCATGGAGGACCAAGGGCTGGGCTTACAGATAACGTGTCAGGACTTATCTTGTTTGTGAACACAAACATAGAAGCAAGTGCAAAGTCATAAGAATTATGAAGGTAGAGAAGCATATATCTAAAATGGCTCTATTAGAGATACCATAAACATCCAAACTGAATGGCTAAACAGGCCTTTGTTTTGCCAAAGGTACCATTCTAGTGAATGACAGTGATATAAAACATCATAGACTCCAGTTCAGGAAAACAGTTAAACAAGTGATTAAAGATAAATAGATGCTCCTGCTGCTACTCCCAGTGATAACATTTACTTGAATTGGAACTTTGAAAAACATCTTGGCAGTATCTCAGATTACATTTTATCGGTGACAGTTGCTGGAGAGATACTGTCTTCATTTGGAGTTACCTGTCTATAGCAGTTAGCATACCTGATTACTTTTGCTTCAGGTCTCGAGTTTCTTTGGGCACTGGAATTAAATGATACCTTGGTTACAGCTGTGATGTTGCAAAACAAAACATAATGGTTTTATAGGAATGCATTTCAGCACAGGATTGTGCAGCCTAACAGGCAGATTGTGGCTGCCCATGTTGGACATTAGGGCACTGTGTTCATTTCCAAAGAACTAAAGCACCGAACTTGCTGCTTAAGTTCTCTTATTCTCAGCTAAGAGCTTCTAAATGCTAATCATACAGCTGCTCATCCCAGTTTTAATCTTTTCTACAAAAACTAGCTGTGACAAGGACCCACAGACAACTATAATTGAAAATGGCAAGAGCCAAATGGGCCGGTTTTCCTTTGAGGTATTTCGCTTTGTGAAGCACAAGAACCAGAAGATGTCTACGGTCTTCCTTCACTGCGTGACAAAGCTGTGCAGAGCAGATGACTGTCCCTTTCTTGTGCCAGTAAGTTTCAGCAGACGGAAGCTGCTGTTAATTATTTGCATGTAAAATAGGCACACTGGAGTTATTCTGCATCCAAATGCGATGAAAGTTTGGATGAAACAGAATGAAGGTGACTTGTAGAGTCCGAAGTAAGAATGTTTTTTGTCTGAAGGAATGTAAAACAACTGATGAAGAATAGGGTAAATGAATACTGTCATTCGGAGATAGAATAATACTAAGCCTGCAAAACACAGGTTGTTGAACATGTCAGAAACGACCTCTTTGCCTTTTGGTCCTTAATTTGTTTTTTAAAGTAACAACTCTGAGACAGCTTCAGAGCTGATATTCTTACTATAACATCTAAGAAACAAGGTACCTACAATCACAGTGGATGAATATAAATACCTTAGTATAGAATTTATAGAAAACTTAAAGCTATAGTATGTTCAGTTATACTGACAAGGAAAATTTTAAACAGTTTGATAGTGAAAAAACCCAACTTACTACATCCTCTATAATTTGTTACTACCTCCCTTATAGTTTGCAAACTGCTGTTTTGAAGGTCATGAAGTTGTGTCAATTCAAAAATTATTTCATTTTAGGAGTATCAGGAACAACAAATATATTTTGGAAATTGAAACATTTAAATAAACATATAAACACAGAATATTCTGTGTTGATATCTTCAGAATGCAGTATTCTTTCCTGTTGAATGACTTTCCATTTAGAATTTTAAAATGCTATTAGTTCAGTATACTTCTGACATTTTGTACATTATTTCATACTTTTATGTTAAATGTTTAAATAATTAATTGTTTCTATTGAGAATTTATGTTGAGGTTTTTGAAGTTCTTTCATAAGGAGTTGAAATTAAAGAAATGGTCTTGGTTGAAGCAAACTTGAGTACCCAAGATTAAGGTAGATGCATTAGATGTTAAAGGTGGATTCCAGATGACAGAATGCTGGGTATTGTTTTAATGTGGGTCATTGCTATTTAGAACTCTGGAAAATGTGTGAACTTTAACTTGACAAGCTTGCTAGAATAGGGATTGTAGCATGTTGTCTGTCCCTAGTCAAGCAAAACATATTTGTTGGGGAAAACTGTCTGTAAACAAAGCTTTGGGAAATTAACTACTGAAAATTTAATATACTATAAGATGTATCTTGTACACAACAGCGATGTAGTTCTCTAAACGAAGTGAGGCAAAGCCAGGCATTTATAAGATATACTTCTAGGGAATGTTGCAGCTGTTTTTATTGCAAAGTAATTTAATGCATACTAAGAAATAAAATAAAAGTTGTAGTATTGCTTATAAAAGAGTTTACATTAAAACAGGAAGCACAGAAGGGAAATAATTCCATTCCACTCTGAAACTGTGATTATTTTGATTAACCGCTCAGATTTGCAGTAACAGAGAAAGAAGAGATGCTGGTGGGAGGACGACTTGGAGCCCTCAGAGCACCTCTGGCAATGCTGTAATCTCTGCTGGCCCCATCATTACAAGGAGTGGTAGGAACAAGCAAACTTTTTCTATGGACTGCTGGAATTTTAGAAACCTAGGGAAATGTTTTGCGGTTTAACATAAATTAGAGAAAGTGTGGATTCTCCATGAGTTTGATGGTTATTTATTTTTTTTTCCCTACTGTTGGAGTCTTCGGTAGAAATTTTGAGCTAATATTCTGTTCAGCTCACATGCTTCCTACCTACCCCAGTAAAATTGCTGTGGGATATTCATGCATATATGGCTATTATAAAAGCCCACACTCAGTGGGTAGACTTTTTTTTGGTCAGATTTGACTGAAGGTAATGGAATTTAAGGTACTGTGTTCAGTGTTGCAATTTAATTTGGACAGCTAATGAATATTCACTGTCACTTTCTATTCACCATTTCTTACAGCTTCACCTGTGGGTTTTTATCTGTGTTGCATAACATTAGTATATGTTATCTTTAGCCTTCAGCTATAAGAAAGAAATAGGACAAACACTGTAAATTCTAAACAGAGTGGGCCAAAATTTGCTCTCAAATCCAGGGTGAATTTCCATGACTTCCATTTTTATTGCCCAAGGTGTTTTAAAAAAAAAAAAAACAAAACACAAAAAAAACCCAAAAAACCCAAACCCAAAAAACCAAAAACACCAAAGAACCCCAACAAAAACAAACCAAAACAACTCTTACATGTAACCTACAGTCTCTAAAAAGAATTTGTGACTGTTGTTGACAAAATAATAAAAATAACATATTTGAAAAATGTTTAAGAAATTCCATTTGCAGTTAAGCAACTGATTTCAGCAGTCTTCGGTTTAGGAAGCTGAGAGCAGCACTGATTCCTGTCTGGCAAAATTAACTGAAACACTTGAGAATAAAATCCTTTATGTGCAAAGTGGTTGTGCCCACATGTACAAAGAGGAAAAACTGACCCTCCAGAATTGGGAACTATCTAGCAAGAGATTTTTAGAAAAAATACTCTGTTATAAGCAACATTTCTGCAATGAAAATGGGTATTTTTGTTCTGCATTATGTGTAGTCCCAACTGAGTTGTTATCTGATTAGTCAAGAAAAAGTGAAAAGGACTAACTTGAGTTGCATGCATGAGTACTTATGGGAAATGAATGACAGATTTGCTCAAACTTATATGCTAGAGAAATGCTGCCTTAGGCAAGGAATAGAAACTAGATAAAGCTTGTTATATGAGCAACCCTTATTAGGTAGTATAGCTTATGATTGAAATGCTGTGAATGCTATTTTTACAATTAAAAAAAAACCCTCATCAATTACCTTTAAATACTGCATAACTCCAAGCAAAGATTTGTCTGTGGGTATTTAATGACCCCAAAGAAAGGATAAATGATTTTATAATTTCTTGACAACTGATGAAGTTTTTCTAAATGAAAACATGAATAAAGCTGGAAAAGGAATAAAAAAAAATTTAGGTATCTTCTACTTGAGCTATGTGACTAATGATTTTTTTTATATTAGATGTATTTCTGCATCTCCATAGTATGCTTTTGGAGTACCCCACTCCTGCTGACAAAAGGATGATTTGATTGGAAGTACTCTGGAAAAAAAAAAGGGATTTGGTTCTGAAATCTGCCACAAATTTCCTGAGTGATATTGGGCAAGTCACTTAATCTGACTTGCACTTCATTTTTCCTTTTAGAGCAGAAAGAGGGAATTAGTATTTTGTCCCACTGCTCCTCCCTATTGTGAAAAAAAAATGCATTAAAACTGAGAGGTTAAGGAATACTATAGTCAAGGAAAGAAAAGCGGGAAAGTTGTGAGAGAACCTGAACAGAACTATCTTGTTTTGGACGAGGAATGCCAGGGTGCAGTGCTGGTTTACTATGGTGTGATGACGTATGGAGGCACTTATACTATTTTCAAGGCCAACTCTGGTCCAGCTTTAGTACAGACACATTTGTACAGAGACCATCAAACCTTCTGCACCTGACTCACCGTAGTATGCACCCCAGTATTAGGTCTGCAGTTGCACAGATGTGCAACCCCTTACTTCCCTCTTTTAGGTTGGTGTTGCATCTATTTTGCAGCTGTTCCTGCACGCATCGGTGTCTGCAGAGGTACCTTGAGTTAGCCAGGTCTCCCCATTACTCTAGTGACCAGTTGTTCTGGTAACAGAACCGTTTATGCTGTTACCTTGATAGGAACTGAATAGTGCTACCGCAAATGAGTAATGGTCCTTCTCCTATGTACTTTTGAACTCTTATTTCTAACATTTTGTTCTTTTCAGAGAAACTTTATTATTGTTTGCTAATCTAAAATAAGTCATTACAGGAGACATACACAGAAGAAAATTTTTTTTAGTCTCTGTGTATAGCAACAAAGCAGGTACCTACTTCTGAAGGTGAAATTGTGTAGCTTTTGATGGATGTCTCACTTAAACTTAGAAGACAGCTGCTCAAAACAAATGTATACGCGAGCTGTGCTTACAAGTTGCACAAAAAGCAAACACAGTGACAAGAACTGTAGTTCTGAGATGGACAGTGGTAAGTAAGTAAAAACTGAAGACAAAATACAAATGTTTCCCTCAATATAATGCAACCCATCAAGAGAAAAGTGAGCATGGGGAATGGGCATTTTTGTAAGCATTTATGGTCACTGAAGTGTTTTTCCTTGGAAAAACTCAGGTTAATTTTTTCTTATACAGATCTTCTTGTAATATGATTAACAGTGAAGGGACTTGTGTATAATAATGTGCTTATTGTTGTATTTTTATTGAGGAGCAGGATAGAACTGGCCACACTCAATTAAGAAATCAAGGTGTGTGGGTTTTTATTGTGTGGTGTGTTTTGGGTTTTTTTGCCACACAATACAAAGTAACTTCATATTGGTGTGCTTGCGTTAAAAACGAAGTAATGAGTAATTAATGTTGTTGTCCTTATTCTACTACAGATGTTAAAAGCTACTAGTCACTGTTGCAAGTATAGCTGATGTGCTTTGAAAATAAAGCTAGGACTATTGGCTTTTGTGTTGCAAGGAGGGGAGGAGGTAGGCAGAGGTAAATGTAAATTGTAATACATCCCGGTTTTGTTTTACACAGATGAGACGCCAACCAACAATTCACAGCTCGGTAAGTTAATCAGAATTCCAAGAAACATAAGAGGGTTTTGAGTGAAACAGAACTGAAGAGATGAACCATTTTGATTGAGCTTCATGCAATGGACCGTAATGTTTTTTCTTTTTGGCTTGTTTTTGTCATTTAAATGAGTGAATACTGACATGCTATAAAGGAAGCAATTGGTAACCTGGAATACTCAGTTTAATGTGTGTACCCAGCCCCACCAAGATAGCAACTTCTAATTCCTATGGTGGAATTGAAATGAAAATCTGCTGCTACGACACATGAGGGTGAGGGAACATTGCAACTGCCAGATGCAAAATCATACTTAAGCAGTAAAATCTGCTCATGCCAGGAGCAGATCAGCAAAATGGTTATTATGGTGCAGTCCAGCTCAGTTCACATCTTGAAGTCAGAAGAGCTCTGCTTCAGCTTCTATTGTCCTGGCATTTAACCACACACAAAGCCTATGGAGAAGCTGGGACAGAACTTATGGTCTCGTAGGGCAATGGAAGAAATAGGCTACAGGGAAGATCAGGTTTAGGGTGCTTCTCCTTTGGGCACTTGGAGGACTTATTTCAGCCTGTCTGTTACTGTTCTCCGCTGGTAACAAGGAGTAGCTAATGACTAAGAATGGATGGTCAAGGTAACCAAGCGGTCCATTGGGCCATTCCACCTCTTGCTTTTTCATAACAGAACTGAGTGGCACAAGCAACCTATCCTGTCCTCTGAATTCCAATACTATTTGTTGCCTTCTTTTATTAATTTAGATGACATAAAAAGCAGCTACCTTTCTTTCCTGGCATGGAAACAAAGTTTGCCCTGTAATAAATTGCTCCCTGGTGTGTTCCTACCAATGGAAATCATTAATAATGATAAAAAGCAAATCCTCCATTTGCTGCACACAGCTTGCTATGTTAATAGCTGCTACCTTTCCTTCTCATCCAACAAAAGCCACAGCACCTCTCTTTCCATCCCAGAACAACCACCTTTCCTGTGCCTGTTTCTGTCCCAGTGGAAAGTGTAGAGGGAGAGCAGGGTGGGATTACTACTGTAGTGGAGAGAAGACAAGTAAGGTCAGAAGGCAGCACAGCGTATAGTAGAGGAGGGCAACCTGATCAACAGAGCTGTCTTTTTTTTTGGCTTTGGTGAAGCAGGAGGGATTGATGATGAGGGCAGGTGGCTGCTTCTGCAGGGAGAATTCTGGTTTCCCATGTAGAAACTGTGTTGTTGTTTTGCCTCACTCTTCAGCACTGGTAATGGCAAACACACACAGGTGCTTTGGCTAGCACCTACCACTCAAATGTTGTTGGTTTTTGTCTCCTGCTGGAAAGAAGGTACAGGCTGGATGTGTGTATGCCAGTATCCAGGAGTTGGTCCATTACACTAAATAAGTAAATATGTTTCTGCTTCTACCTGAGGATTCATAAACATGTTAAGAAGCCTTCTGTGAAGGTGTACAGACAAGCTTAGAGTAGCCCAGATATCTGGTGCCAGATATGGCTGCTAAGGATTTATATACACTTTAAATTGAGATGGGGATATTGATATAATGGAAGAAATCCTTTCACTGACTTGATTAGGTGACAAATCCTTATACTTGATAGTTCTTGGACAATGATAGTCTTGCCTTAAATACCACAGGTGAAGGTTAGGCACTGGCATATGAGGGATTATGCCTTAGAAGTATCTTTACTGTCTTTATCCACCAGCACAATAGATATTGAAACAACTAATAACTGCTTTCTAAGTATACTGAGATAAGCTTTATCTAAGTAGGCAGATGCTCATTCTGAACTACAGTTTTAGTCTCTTCATTGTAATTATTCTGTATATAGTGTGCTGTAATGGAAAGACAGAAGTGTTTGGCACTGCTGAGAGATTGTAACTAGATCTTACCTGTGCATTTTTTGTTCTCCTTGCAGCTCATCCAAACGGACCTCCTTTCCAGCTGAACTCGGTCACCAGCGCACTGATTTCAGGCATTGTTGTCCTAGGAATCACAAGCATTTTCTTTTTTGTGTGTTCCCTAACTCTTCTGCACAGAAAGTGGCCCAACAGTTCAGTCTTGAGTGGCATCCGAAACCCAGTTTTCAACTGAAAGTGATGATTTACTTGCACTTTTTCTATGGGGTTGCCTTTCTTGTCCATGAAATATGATTCCATTAAAAGATAATATGAAGGCAACACTCCAGCTGTATCCAGCTTCTGTTCCAGCTAACCTGTATTTGTAGATTTGCTAGATGTTGTTGTGTAGGTTAGCAGCAGTGATGTTGGTTACAATCCTAGAAAATTATGAGAATCTCAATTGTGTTTGTGATCAGACTGCATGACATTATGCCCATGGGTGTGTTGACAATAGAGCTCATGTCTCCAGCTTCCCGGGAAGGTTTCAAAGCTGAAGATGCTGAAGGTGGGAAACTTTTCGAGTATGTTGTTCTTATACAAAACCTGACACATTCAGAAACATTCATAAGTTCATAAACACCTACTAAGATAAGAATCACTTCTATTTTGTCATGGTATTTTTCACAAATTTGAAAAAAACAATCGTGTCTCAGGAGGAACTTGTTTTTATCTCTCAACTAAAAATAACCCCAGTGAGACTTAAGTGACTTTTGCTTACTAGTCATTTGGAAACATTTCTTAGATATATCTTCCATTGAATTGTCGTGATATCATGTGAAGGACATAATTCGGCTGGGTATCTTTGAGTCAAATAGTTTAGGGCAAACTGCAGTTGGTCCTAGAGAACAATGCTGCAATTCTTGAGGTGGAAAAAACTTTTTCCAGAAAGATCCTTGAGTGAGAATCAGTAAGAGCTTTAAATCTAACTAATGTTCAGGAGAAAGTTACTTCTGCACAGAATTGCCCCATCTGCAGCCTTTAGTCAAATTCTAACCCTGGGAACAGCTCCAAGGGGAAAAAAGCATTTCTTCCCCCCCGACTCCTTGAACAAGTAATACCTGAACTTTCCTCATAGAAAATTATTTTTGGACCACAATTTGGCAGTGGAGTAAAACTCTCATTAGTATCCTAATTTGTAAGGGCCAGTTTTGCCCCATGAGTTTTGCATTTCTCAGATAAGGCTTTCCTTTCTACGTGAAGAGTTTATAAATCAATGCTTATTTCTTTAGCAGATTTTCTGCATGGATTAGACTTCTTCACTGCATGGATGAGGGCAACTAGAAGGATAACAGGCCACAAGCAGTACCGTACTGTTGACTCTAGTCACTGTTAAACATCAGATTTATCTGAAGTGAGTGTGAGTGACCAGGTGCCCTCAAACAGGAGAACAGGGCAGTGGCATAGCTGTGTAGAATAGACAGAAATGCTGGTATTAGTGAGGCCACTGTAGGCATAAGATATATTAAGCTGGACTGGATAGACAGTTGGGATTTTGGTCACACATACAGCAGTTAAATTTCATTTTTCATGTACTGTACATATTGGCCTAGAAACACCTCATTGATATTTATCACCATCCTGTGTTAACCACGTCTGTGTTTTCATTGATGTGACAACTGGCTAATGATCAGGGCTGTTTGGCTCTCAAGACTAAAGACAAATACAGCCTTGTTCTCAGTTTTCTCTGGTTCTGCAAATGCTGTATAAAGGCCTGTTGTTCACAAAGTCTGCTGTGCTGTAGTGTGGTATCCCTAACAACCAATACTGTGCCTGTTTTCCTCCAGTCTTAATACCTCAGAAACATTTTTGCACTTCAGGGGTTAGGTCTGATGACATGTAAAACGTGATTGTTTAATAAAATTATTTTAAACATTTCAGAGTGGATGCTTTGTCTGAACTGTCTTCCTCCCCCTGTCAAATTGTTTTGTACATGCTTTCAGTGACCTCATTCTACACAGATGAAAACTGGACATGCTTTTTAAGTGAGTTTGGTAAGTGCTTTCAATATATAGGATAAATTAATATGAGTATAACTTTACTGGCCTTTAAAGGAGGATGATAAACTCTGGAGATTTATATCCCAGTCTGGGGATAAATAAATTCAGATAATCTATTTTAATTTACTCATAAAAACAACCACAGAAATTCCATTAATGTAATTACTACTTCATAACCAGCAGCTTTAGCTGAAAGTTTTCAGTGATGGAGATAGCCATTACCATCCTTAGTAAATTGTTCCAACAGTTAATTGCTGTCTTTAGTACTTCTTAAAAGACTGTTTCTAATGTGAATGTGCCCAGCTTAATTTGCTAGCCTTTAGAAACTGTTGTGCCTTTGTCTGCTAGACTAAGGGATAAGCTTTTTCTAACAAATCTTGCATAATTTGGTTAAGACCACGGCAGGGGGTGAAAGGTGTTGCAAAAAACCCAAAGCCAACCAAACAAAAATCCCCTCAAAACCAAAACAACAACAAAAGCTGCTGATATAATACCATGCTTGTCCTATTTCAATTTCTCTGTATTTCTGGATAGACAGTTTGTTGCTTTTATATAGAGAAAAGTAATTTACAGTAATTAACAAGGACTTGTTGATCAAACTTTTTGAGGCTTAGGTAGCATATAAAAATGGAATTGTTATCCAATAATGCAATATGCAAGATGTTTTTCTTATATTAGTTAAGATTTCTGTATTGGTTTGTTTTTGTGAAATAACAGACAAGATTAAGTTCTTTGTGTAACTTTTCCTTATGTGAAAATTATAAGTTACCAAAGGCTGATCCCACACCACTTAGTCATTGGAGTTCCCACAGTTATCTGTAGGAGTCATTACAGAGCTTGCTATGGACTGAATGCATTTGTCTTCATCATTCATTAAATGAGATAAATACCTGTTCTTCCTTGGTAAAGCAACATGGAGAATTGCAGGTGGAAAATGATGTCTAAACCCAGGCTTATTCATTTGCAGATCTGACCTCACAAGTTTCAAGAAATGGGTTAGGTAGAAGTTGGGTGAGTGTGTGTGAAGGTTACACCCTGCTTTTTGAAGGGCAGGATGTTAGATAAGGGGGAATGGATTGAAAACATAATTTATATACCATGGGCAGGGACTTCTGGCACTCGAGATACCAAGTTTTAAACAGAGCAGTGAATTAAGAAGACACTTTGTACTGTGGATGAAGGAACTCTGGCCAGATACATAATGGGGGTCTCACAGGTGTTAAGTGAAACCGAATTACTAAAAGAATAGTGGCTCTGCTAATAAAATCACTTTTATTAGGGATGCCCATTACATGTGTTTAAATGGTCTTTTTGGACAGAGGTTAGATTTCTGCAGGTAAGGACAGCGTACTAAGACATTCTCAGGTCTGTGACCAAGACTAGGGGGCAGACAGGAAAGAAACTGAGCAAGACTGTAAGCTTAGGTCTAAATCCAGTAGAACTTAATAAATCTATAAAGAGGTGAAAACACTTCCTGGGTTCCTGTCTTTGGAAGAAATAAATGACATATCCAACTGGAGCTATGCACACCAGTGCTCGGGATAAATTCAGCTGGTATTTGAGAAACAGGCCTTGGCAAGGGGAACCTGGAAGTAAATCACATTTCCCACTTCATTTGGCAGGCAGTATTTCTTGCTCTTGATATCTCTTAGGCTCCACAAATATGCCAGAAGAAGCAGCCTTGTCCTGTTAAGCTACTCATCTCTTCATCTGGAGGAGACACAGGCAGGAGTATCGTGGTAAGCTAGGAAACATTCCAAGTGTGGCAAATCGGTCCTTCCTTGGGTTACTCCCAGGTTTTATTTCAGTGCCACTTGGATCTTTCCCATGCCTTTTAGGAAGAAAGAGGTAGGATGGAGGTTGAAGAGACTCTGAGCTCTGCACATCATCAGTGGCTGGACTGGCTGTTTGATACACTGGCGCTTTCAGGGTTCTCTCATGGCTCTTTGCCATAATGTCACTTTTGAAAAGCTTTTACAACTTTTCTGTTATTAACTAGTTAGTTAACTCTTTCCTAACCTTTAAAAGAATATGCTTGTACAATAAGGAAGCATATCCTGGAGATAGTGAAATTGAAAATGTAAGGCAGAAAAGTTGTTCATTTAAATGACTTATCTTGTGAAGAAGGTAAACTAATTGTTGTTGGCAAACTGATGAGGGTTGCTGGCCAGACAGGTTTCAAATGCTGACATTACATTTATAGCCTTTGCTTTTGGACTTCATGGTGTAGTGTGGAAAAAGTACTTTGTGCTAAAGCAGGATCCACACTGGTCCTTGTAACCAAGAAATACCATTTAGCAATAACTCGAATGTTTTGAGAGTTCACTTGCAATCCCCTAGTAAAAGGGGAAATCTTCAGTGCTTTGTGCTGATAAGCTGGTGATGGTATAGACAGAGAGTCTCCTAGCCTCAGCAGGCACCAGTTCTCTGTTTACATCCTGAACTGGCTTGCTTATGTTTAGACTCCAGGTCTCCAAGGTGCATTTATCAAACTTGCTTGTTTTGCTTAAACAAAATAAAAAAGGGCTTGCTTCAGCATGCTTTCAACCCCTTTCCCTGGACTGGAGAACGAATTGGGAGAAGTCCTGTGTTCTTGCCAGCAGCGCACTGTATTTCCTATCAGGATGGAGAGGCTCAATGTCCATTACAGGTACTCTTCAGAGTGGGTGAGGCCATATCTGGTCTTGTGACTGTTTTCCCCCTGGTGCTTTAATTCTTTGTCTCTTGAGTCAAGCTGAGGTCTGCCTCTGTTAAGTTAATCCTATTATTCCTAGCAGGTGGTAACATCTGTCTGCTCAGCAGCTGTTTTGAGGGACAGGCATAGTTTTAGTATTTTTTAAAAAAAGGTTTTTTTTTTTTTACCTTATGAAGGGGAATTAGTGAACAGGATTGATCACTGTGATTACAGGTTACTTTATATAGCACATATTCCTGATTTATTTTTTCCTCTCTCAATTGTAGTGAATAAAAATAATGATCCTGTTAATTCTAATGTTAATTGCAAATGAATATAAAGGCAAAAGTTCAGTGTGGGATCTGTACTGGATGATTCATTTGGTGCATATGAGTGTGCACATTCGCCAGGTGAGTGTTCTGCACAGGCTTGCATTGATTCTGGAGCCCATGAGTTGCCAGGAGGCAAGTACTGGCCCTGTACTCACAGTTGCTATCTCACTTGCAGAGTCAAACCCTGCCAGGGGCTGCACAGCTGAGTCAATGCCATGTGATGGAGCAATGCTTGTGTGGTGCCTCTCCCTTCCTCCCCCCCAAACACTGACCAGCGGGTTGCACATTGTTGCCAGAGCACTGTAGCCAGTATGGCCAGAGCCATGAAATGGGTGGCCATGACAGCTGCTCCCAGTCAGCCTCACCATTGTTTCCTCGTGCCTCCTCCCTCAGCTGTGGGTCCGACTCCGGTAGTACTCTGCCTGTGCTTTGTACCTCAGCAAAGCAAAAGTGTGGCCTTGGCAGTGCTTTCGCTGCTCGTTTATGTTGCTGCACATTGATATTGCTGAGTAGCTTGTTCTACTACATGTGAACTCCCACACAGACCTGCTCGGGTGGGAACACTGATTAAATACACTAACAGAAGCGTATGAGTTAGTGGAAAATCACCAAGTAACCCCCTCTCAGGATAATTGTGCTTGCTTCCACAAACGAAGGCAGAGGAATGAGAGGGGGAGGTAGCAGCACTATGGTCTCAGCCACAAGAGCAGCAGTCCCTGCAGAACGAGCTGTTGATTAAAACTCTGATTTTAATCCTTTAGAGTAGGAATTGCCATGAGGTCATGATGGTGCTTTGTCTTTTCTTAGCATTTTTCAGATCTTCGAGTTCTTGAAGTGCATTAGGTTCTCCAGGCTGAACAAACTCCATGCCCTCAGACTTTCCCCACGGGGCAGGTGCTCCAGCCCCTGACAATCTTGATGGCCCTCCATCAGACTTTTTCCAGTTTATTCATATCTTCCTTCTATTGAGGGGACCAAAAAAGGACACAGTATCTGGCTCAAACAATGATGAGTAGTGGGGGATAATTGCTTCCCTCAATCTACTGGCCATGCTCCTCTTCATACAGCCCAGGACACTGGTGACCTGCTGTGCTGTCAGAGCCCACTGCTGGCTCCTGTGCAGCCTGCTCTCCATTGTGATCCCCAAGTCCTTTTCAGCAGAGCTGCTCCTCAACCAGTCAGTCCCCAGGCTGTATCATTGCAGGGGTTATTCCCGCCTAGGTACAGGACTTTGCAACTGTGCTTGTAGAATTTCATGAGGTTCCTGTTGGCACATTCCTCCAGCCTGTCCCGGTTCCTCTGAATGGCAACCCTGCCCTCAAGTGTATCAACTGATCCCGCTAATTTGCTGTCACCTGCCTATTTGACAAGAGTGCACTCTGTCTCCTTCTCCAGGTCATTGATAAAGGCATTAAACAGGACAGGTCCCAAGCAGACTCCTGCAGTACTCCATTTGTTGCTGGTAACCAGGTAGACAATGACCAATTAGCCACTACTCTGAACTCAATCATACATCAAAATTTTTACCACATAGCTGTTCACCCATCCAGACCATGATGTTCTAATTGGGGTAGAAGGATGCTGTGGAGACCACGTGGAAACCATGCGGAAGCCGAGGTGAATGATACATGCTGTGCACTTGATCATAGATTCAGTCATTTTATCAGGTTGGTCAAGCACCATTTTACCCTGGGTAAATCCATGCTCGCATTTCCCAGACATCATCACGACCTCCTCTGTGTGCCCAGAAATGTGTTCCAAGAGCGCTTGTTATATGATTGCTCCAAATGCTGAAGAGCACTTGGGATTCAGCCCAGGAGACTGAGTGTTGCCACCTACAAGTAGCTACAAAGTCCGCGGCTGAAGTCTGTTTCCCATTCACTAGTCATCACACTGGCCTGCAGTTGATAGCGTTCCTCCCTTTGTTTAACTGAAAGGGGTTGTTGCTGTCACTTCAAGGTTCATACTCTGCTGATCAAGTACGATAGGGACAATGATGGTGCTACACAGCGAAGGTTGTTTCATTTGTTTTATTTTTAATGAGGAAATTACATCAGAAACCTAATCCTGACAGAAAGCTAAAGTTACAAAGCAAAGCGCTAAGCAGCTACGCTCAAGCATGGTGTGTTTTCTTGGAAAGGCTCTTATTTTCCACAGAGCCTCATTTTGCAAGACACAGGATCAACAATGAACTAGGGTAGTTTCAAGCAACGCGTGAAAAGGAGGTTACTGCCTTGTGGAGCCCTGTCTCCTTTACCAAAGAAGTTACTGTTTCCAGTGAATGAGGCAGAGGAAGTGGTTTACGAGATGACGGTCACACGATCAAACTGGTCGATTTTGGTTTGCCAGCTTAGACAGTGCTTCTTGGTCAGCCTCGCATTGGACATGGCTGGGTTGAATTGACGGACTGAATGGAGGTCATGCTCTGTACCTTCATTCTCAACCTTCTCCCTGAATCCTGTAGGCTCAAGCCAAAGCCTTAATTCTTGGCATTGTTGCTGGTACAGCTTCCCACCACTGTGGATGTCTGACGTTATTCTGACCTTGCCTGCTTCTTTAGGACTCGTTGGCACTGTAACCTCTCTGCTGCCCCACGACTATAATTCTTGCTGTTCCCTGGGTGGTGGGCACCTGCCTTCTCTTGTTCCTGACCTCAACTTGCCTTGACTGCAACTTCTCTTCTTCCGTCCAGCCAGCCTGGCTTAACTATGAGCTGTGACCGTGTGGGAGCTGTGTGAGTGCTACCCACACTATGTGTCTGGTTCTGAGTGCCAGTGCCCTCCCTCCTGGGGTGGGGGTGGTTAAGCCAAACTTCTCTTCGGTGGCTGTTGCCTTCTCAATTTCTGTTTACCTGGGATAGGGCATACAGGGCCTGTGGTTACAGTAATGAAAGTATACACTGACTAACAGCCTAGAAAATGAGTTCTTGTTTTGGTAAATGTGAAACTTACTGTTCCTCCAGGTAAGTCTTAAGCAAATAAATCTTGGTGCTCAATATATTGAGCATGCTCTGCTGCTGTCATCATAACGGAGAGAAGAAATACTAACATTAAGAGGAATCAAAGAACATTAAGCAACAGCAAAACCTTATGCTAATATTTTTGCACTTACTTAATAATTAAAAATAAACTGAAACTGATGTGCTTCACTAGGTTTTTTTTTTTGGTCTGTTCTGTTTTGGACTGGAGTTGTGCAAAAATGTCACTCATACACTCTGACTTACATGGATGTGAATCCCGCATGGGGGCCCTCTGTGGTTAATAAAATAGAGCAAGCAAGATACTTGTGTTCTCAGAGGGCATCCCTCTTACGGACTTCCTCAGCTGTTTGTTCATATGATTTGTATAGGTTTGCTCTGATGCTGCAGAGGCTATTTGCTATTCTCATTGTTTTATGAGTTTTGCAGTGGAAGAAGTCTGGAGAGGAACTTATATCCCCCTCCTTTTTTTCTGTTTCTATGATTGACTGGGTTAATTCTGCTTATAGGTATGTTGAGGCTGCCAATAATCTCTTTTAAGGTGGGTATGGAGATCACTCGTCTTTGCCTGCTTGCAGACAAAGAAGCTGAACTTGGCTGCTGTTTGTGCTGCCTGGAAACAGCTTCCCCCTGTGAGAAATACCTCTGTAATGACTACCAGGCAGCGAATATACAACAGAATAGCTAACAGTATCCATATCCGTTGATTCAGTGGGGTAAAAACAGTCCAGCCTCTCAGGGAGTTGCCTCACAAACTGTTCCCATTTGAGTTGCTGAAAGAAACATTGAAATGGGTGTATTTTATAGAGATGTAAATTTTGTGGTGTAAGCTGAGTGCTTCCTTTCCCTCATTCATTTCATTGTTCATGGCCCTCTTTCCTTTGAAATTTTAGTTTCCTACCACTTTCTTTCTCTAATATTCACCTTCCAATACCTTCCTCAACTTTACTAGAGCAGAGTCCATCACCTTCTAACTTCTGCTATAACTCACTGGTGTCTATTACAGTTATAGTGCTTCTGTATCTACTGTTTTTAAAGCTGTTAGGGACAGTAGGGAAGGTATCTATGGAGGAAAATAATAAACAGCAATCTTTTTTTTTTTTTTTTTCCTCCGATTTTTGCAAGATATCCTTGACTATGTATTTGTTAAGGTGTAGCAATGAAGAGCAGGATTAGCAAAGTAGCCTTGGGGTAGGTTTTTCTTGGAAAAACTCTGTGTATGCTTCCAGCTTGGCTGAAACATCTCTTCTGTCTTCCTAGACTTTAGAGCATGCTTTTTATTGTAATTAGGGGACTTGGCTGGTCAGGGTTTCTTCCAGCGAAATATAAATGTGGGGTACTAGTGTACAGAGAACACGTGGACTGTGAAGGTTGTGTGGAGAGCTTAGAAAACATTTTTTTGGTTCCCATTTTATGAAGTCAGTCATTTGGAGAGTTACGCTACTTTAAAATCAGAGGGATTGAGAGATGTTCCTGTGAGATAAAGCACACCTCTCAACATCATGCGTCCACACATTTTGAGGTGGTAGAAGCTGTTCAGATGTGGTGGTGGTGGTGTTCAGGTTTGGCTGATATCTCAACAGGAAGGTTGGGAAGATGACTTGGCGAGGACTCACGCATCTCCTTGACAACAGGATCCAGCATCTGCTTGCGTGCGAAGTCCCACTCGCTCGAGACAAGCCTGTGCAACCCTCGGCTGAAGGATTATTTACTGATATTGTAGCATCTGCCTTGAGTAAGTGACTGCGAGAATACCTGAGGTACAAAGCTGCAGTTTGTGAACTACACTGTGGTAACTGCCCACTTTCACCTGCTTCCAGGGTTGGGTAAGACACTTGATGTGGGGTAGCTACCCAAAGATAACTAGAATGTAAATCCATGCCCACCTTAGTGCGTAACTTCCTCCTGGAGCATCGGGAGGACAACCGCCTCCTTTTTGGAGTGCAGAGGGCACGTGTCCTGCTACGCTGGAACAACACTCCTGTGTCTTGTAGAGCATTTTCCTCACAGCATATCCCAAACGGTGGGATAATGACAAAAAAGCAGGAAGGAGGCAGAATTAAGATCAACAAGCAAGAACGAAAAAAGGTTTTGCAGGTGAAAGCTGAAAATATGTCAAGCCCATATAATTTTCCTGAATCCAGACTGCAGTTGTCTTACAGATGTATTGCTGCACCTTCTTTTTATGGACACATCAGCCAGGTGGGTTATAGCCCTGGACAACACTTTAAAGTTTGTTTATTTTTCTGACTAGGGAGTAAGATGTAACACCAGTAAGCTAACAAATATTATGATTGACATACAGCTACGATCAGATTTTAACTGTTGTGCTATTTTGTTTCTGAACCAGAATGTTTTACAGGTCAATACAAGCCAGCATGAGGGACTTATGAGCTGCTGCTGTTAGTTTATGGTAACGTTAGTAAATTTACTGAGGCGTCACATAATGGGAATCATTCAGGTTAGTATACTTAATGTGGTGGTGTCAGCGATGTCGGTGTAAGCTCAGAAACTGCTCATATTAGCACTGCTGATAGCACTGGCTGTACCAGGCAGTTTCTTGGAGTAGAGTTAGGGAAAATACTTCTTGTGCAGTTGTCACACTTCGTATCTAGTGGTAGGGACAAGGCACATAGTGATATTAAAGATCAACATTAAAAAATAAAAATGTATGGCATATCAAGAATTTATATATCTGTACATAAAAAGACAACCTAAAATTCTTGGTCGTATCTCCTGCCTTACATTAAAAGCCAATTCTGTTAATGCGAAGCTGCTGTCCTGCGATTTCCAATGACAGCTCAATACTCGTTTCCTATTGGGACTGGCTCATCTCATGAATGGTGGGAGAAATCTGAGCCCTGCAGCTCACATTATCCAGCTTAGTATTTTATATCGTGTCTGTCAATCATTAGAGTATTGAACAAGGCCATTTCACATCACCCAGATGAGTTCTGAGAAAATGACTTTGTACTGCAGAGTAATATCATGTTTTGCTTTTATAATGCTGTACATTGTGCTGCAATATGATGAGATTCTTTTTTCTTATAATATGGCACCATTATTTGCTTTTTCCATGGGCAAAGGCCAAGCAGATGCCCTTTGTTGTCTGCGTAATAAAGTCCTTGGTGGTGGCAAGGAGGAATAAGCTGCTTTTTCAGGGGTACTGACTGAGCAGTGAAAAAGCCAGCCACAAGTGCAAATAGATGTGCTTCCTTTCATATTAAATACTTTTATTCTCTGTAGAAAAGAGGCAAACTAATTTAGGAAGCAGTTCTCAGTTTTGAACTCAACAACACCTTTTCGACTAAAAATCCTCATATGTCTGTACCTAGAAGGTCGTCGTGCTCTAGCCTGTCCTTCCAAAATTAGCCCTGGAGTAAGCTGTGTTCAAGGTGGGGTTCCCCCTTGGGTTGGAGAAAAGGCAGGAAAGCCGCTGCTGCTGGAGTTGGATCCATTGAAAGCAACTGTCAAATACCAACAAGTGACAAGAAAAGAAAAAAAAATCACTTTCAGTTCAGTGACTTCCTGGTCTGGGATCCTCAGAGTTTGGTTCCTCTCTGCTTGCAGGCAGGTAAGGGTAACAAATAAATCATACATCGCAGGAAATGCTTGTATGGTACTGAGAGTGTTACAAAAAGTGAGGCCCAAACAGTTTTCTGCACTGTCATCTGAAGGGATGCGTACAAAGGTTGTAATTTCAGACTTCATAATATCCCAAGGCAAGCAAGGGTTGCTTGACAGATCTCGCTCAATGAATACCGATTTATGGTTAATAAGATATTTCATTTGGATTCTTGACCATCTGCTATCCATCATCTGCCAGATATGTGCTTTGTATCTTTACTAAAAACAAGTCATGACTTGTTGACGTGCTTGTGTGCAGAACAGGCTGTGGTCTTCCCGAGCTCATTTTGTGCCCTCAGTAGCAGACTTAGGAGTTGCTGCTCTTGCTGCTGCGCTTGTTCCACAGGGAAGCAGGTGGGTCCAGGAGCTGCTGTGCATCCCTCTCTCGGACCTCAGGCCTGGCCATGGTTTTTCAGGTCAGACTGCCTGAGGGCAAATGAGATGTAGCATCGCAGTTAGGTTAGTGCTGTTTCAGTGTTGCTGCCATGCCATAGGTTAAAACCAAAACCGCTGGGAGTCTAGTAGCTCCAGTAGCTTTTTGACTGTTCTCTTTCAGACTGAATTCTGGTAACTATCTCTTGCCTCTGCTGGTTTTCTCTGCTTTATGTTCTTGTGGCTCACGACCTGTGAAGTTATCGAAAGAAACAAAGAAAGTTCTTTCATTCTCAGAAGGCACCTCTGTATCCATTAGAAAGCTCAGTTAAATGTTTACATATGAGATTTAAGCAGTTTTGCTTTGTGCTGGCCTGATTTTTCAACTTATTTGCTGAGCACTCAAGCTCCTTTAGCTTTAGAGGGAGCTGGGAAGATGACGTCTCAAAACTGTCAGACCAGTAATCTCTTTGTACTCAGATTGAAGGGGTGGTCACTAGTGGTGACTTTCAGGTGCCAAAACATAGATCCCTAGTGATATTTTAGATACACTGGAATTTTCTGCCTGGTCTCTGGCTTCCAATCCGTGAAGATGAGTGTCTCCTGTAGGTCATGTGGCAGATGTCTTGCTTACAGTAGTTTGCTATAAGTCTGTGCTGAAGTCCTGAACTGCTCACCAGTGTTTTGTTCATATAATTTTGGTTCAGTGGCTGAAGGGCAGCATGTGCAGGTATTGGGAGTACTGGTCTTCAGCCCAGTGAAGGGCACTGCTGCCACATAGATATTCACCCCTGTGAGGTTGTGAAGACAGGCATTATAGGAAGGGATATGCATAGTAATGTCAGAAGACATGGAGAACACTGAGTATTTGCATTGGAACAGAGAATGGGAGGTAATTCAGTGCCAAGCACTGATGACATGAAAAAGCATGAAGAGCGTTCCCGCAGTCATCTTGTTCTCCCTTCTCATATTTATTTATTCATTTCAGGACCAATTAGAGTGCCTTTGGCCTCTTTAACCTGCAAGTCTGTAGTGTGTTTTGGAGCAGCCCCAGGAGCAAGGAGATACTTAAAGTAGAACGGCAATGAACTTTCAGCTGATGAAGTGTCACTGCATGTGTCCTGACACAGGGAGTCAAGTCACAGGAATTTCTACTGTGTTACCAGGTACAATTGTAGCAAAGAAACTTGCTAGAGTCATCACTGGACTACACAGAGCAAGTAACTGCTAACCCCTGAGCTCCTTAGAATATAAGCAGAGGGCCTCGGGGACTTTAGGGAATAACCTTTTATTTGGTTTGGTTTCTTATGTTAGTCTGCCCTACCTAGAGAGGCAGCAGATGACACACGTGAGCTTACTGCTTTTCACATTTTCCTCATATTCTTCGTGTCCTCTGTGAGAATGGCAGGGGCAAACAGCACGGTGCGGAAACCTGTTAATATTGTCAGATGTCCTCTGCAAAGCAGGGAGTAACATCTCTCTCTGCATGAGAGGAGACAGGAATTTTGTTTTATTTGTAAGGTGGTGGGAGGTGAAGGGTTGGAGAACAAAAAGCCTCAGCATGATAGCATGGACTTAATCCCTACTTAAGAATAAAAGTGAGGGTATTGTACAAGAAAAAAGAAAAACATCTTAGGGATAGCTGACTCAAGCCAACAAACTTCCCTAAACATTAAATGATGTATAAGAAACTCAGAAGTGTTATTTGAAGAGAGATATCTTCCCAGTTACACTCCTACTTCTTATAACAATTATCTATCAGCAGATACTGCAAAGTCAGTACCGCTTTTGCAAGGAGCCATTGATGTTTTAGGAAATTGCTTCTCTCTGTTTTTGTCCTTTGCTGGAGAGTTGCCTTTTATTAGCCAAGACCTAGCAGTGATTGATTCTTGGAAGGAAGGAGTGACATTTGAATAGTTGGGGCTGCAGTGACCTACTTCTCGTAATAGCTTGATAAGAAGCTCCACAATGGGTTGTGCTTCTGAACAGCTGTATCTTTCAAAAACATTTGCTTCATGGGAATTTTAATCTCATCTCTGCCCCTTTGTAGCTAACTAAATGTGTGAAAATATAAAGATTTCCCAATGAGTGAGTTTGCAAAACTGTATTTGAAACGAGTTAAATAGTGCAGAAAGTGGGTCCTGACTGATATGTCAAAATGTGAGAAATGCTGTAATGTCACAGCAAGTTGACTCTCATTAGGAATGGAGTGTAGAGGTAGTGGTGGTGTGTGTCTGGGGCTTAACATGCTGTTTTTGCTCAGACTGCTTGTTTACTTCCATCTTCTGCCTCCGGTTTGGAAAAATTCCTCAGCTGCCAGCACCGCTCCTGCCCTCCTTCCCTGCTCCTCCCTGCGTTTCCTTCCATACTCACAACCTCCTCCCCACTCCCTAGTTTTCTTCTTTTTGCTTTTCTATTAAACATTATGCCATCCCTGCTTCTTCAAACCCAGAATAAAGAGGACTCTATATACCTTTACTGATAGCTTTAAATCATGTCTTAATTTTGAGATTAAAACTGTGGTGTAGCATTTGCTCTGTTTAAACACACAACATAGAGAAATAGTGTATTAAATAGTTTATGGGGGATTTAGAAGAGGAAAAGCTAAGTATGTGAAATCTTGACTTTCCCAACCATGGCTTTCTCTTTGGTCAAAGAATGCTCAATAGAGTTTCCTAGAGTTCAATTTTTAGGAGTTTAATATTGAGGATGTTTATGTCAATAACTTACTGCTACGTAACAAATTTGTAAAAGGTTCAAGACAATGATCTTTTGGCTGCTTTTCAAATCAATAGGAATAAATGAGGCATTGCAACAGTTATTCTTCCATTGGAATAGAAATATATTTCACTCAGGAATAATTTCATGGAAATAGGCTGCTACAATTAGAAGTAACTTAGATTATTGATGATCCATTTCACAAAACCTTTCCCCAAAACTGAACAGACAAAAATCCCTCTCCCCAATAAAAATACTCCTGCAAAAAAGATCTTTTTTTTTTTTTTATTTCAATAGAGAAAAAAATCAATTTGGTGTTAAAGCTCTTCTGTTTAGAAAAAAATCCACCCTCAATGGAATCGAGTTAACTAATGGAAAAGCTATTTTTCTGCCAAGAGGCTGCATCATTAAACTGGGAATTAGATAAATGAGATCCTAATGCATTTTAATAAAAACAATATATTTCTTCCCTCATTCTAAAACCCTGTGGTCTTGCATATTTTTTGTACTTTGGCTACCGGCTATGTGGAGCTCAGTTATAATTGCTCACCTTAAACTTCTTCTGACACTTATACCTAGAGCAGACTGCATTACAAGAACGTAGAAGTATTTTGAGTGCATGAAATATTTTGTAGTTATTCTAGAACTGTGTTCAGGAGAAATGAAGATAATTTTGAATGGTTCTTCAACCACTGGAAATATGAATCTGTTACACATTTTATACATGTTACGCATCTCTTGCTATTCTGCATTGTTCCATTAAAAATGTGCATTTTGAAAAATAATGGCAACATGTAGAAATAGCATTTCTCTATGTAACAGTTCTGTTCCTTGGGCATACTGAGCCATATTTATTTCCTTTTGTGAGTAAAACAGAGTCTTACGGCATTTTTCTTTTACTTGCAGCTAACATTGCAAAAGAAAACATTGAATGGTGAGCCAGACCCTTGTCTCACCCCTGCGGCATTGGTTTGAGCCCTTTCACCAAATTCAGTGTTCAGGATTCTTCCTGACAATGCATTAACCCAGGACAGCTTGATCACCTTTGGGCCCTGAGCTGGGTTTGGATGCCTACCAGCAGGAGGTGGCGAAAGGCAGGGGAAACTAGTGAAAGGGGAACTCTCCCATCTTGAGAATAAGTCACATTTAATTTGTGAATTGTGTTCAGACCTGGATGCCTCCTACATAAATTTTACGAAAGTGATTTTTCAGTTTTCCTGTCTGCACGGGAGAGGTGCTAAGCCACTCTTCCTAGCTGAGTGAATCCATGCGCACCATCCCTTCCGCCTGTTTGAAATTTCCTCCCATTTGTCTTCTGTTGCTTAAGCAAATCAGTTATTTGATATCCCTGCTGGGTTCTTGGCTTCCCTGTTTAATGTGTTGGGAGGTTTTTCTGATACACACAGCTCATGTAAACTCCTTGGGATTTGCTTCCTTCTGTAACTTTACTGGTGTTTCATGCAGGATGAAACTGGAAAGCTTTCAAGTAGAAAACAAGCCCATGTGCTGACAGAGTAACGTGGGTATTAAACACTGTACAGGAAATGCAGGTGAATTTTTTAATTCCTCTGTGTGGAGTTGGCTCTCCGGTGGGGGGAAGGATTTAAAAAGCTGTTGCCGAGCATGAAGTGAGCAAACATTGTGTAGGGGAAGCTTTGCCACTGCTGTTTCCCATTTCTTGTTCATGATTTTCACCTTCAAAGTGCTTTATGCATGGTAGATCAAACACACTGCAGCTCTTGGTCCTGTATCTTTCCATAACGTGTCCGCTACAGGCCGTCCTCCAGCAGAAACTGCAGCCATGAACTCACCTCTAGCTCTCAGCTCGTTTCTCTGAGCCATGGCGGGGGGTATAGATGTGGCCTGCTGCTCCTTTCCTCAGCATGGGCCTGCTTTTTTCCTGGTAGTTGCTCTGAAGTTGTCGTGGTTTCAGCTGGGATGGGGATGACTTTCTTGCTAGCAGCTGGTATAGTGCTGTGTTTGGTATTTGGGATAAGAATGGTGTTGATAGCACACTAATGTTTTTGGTTGTTGCTAAGTGCTCAAGGCCTTTTCTGTTCTTCACACTGCCCTGCCAGCGAGCAGGCTGGGAGTGCACAAGGAGTTGGGAGGAGACACAGCCGGGATAGCTGACCCCAACTGACCAAAGGCATATTCAATGCCGTGTAATATCATGCTCAGCATATAAAGTTTGGGGGAAGAAGGTGGTAGTGGAAGATGTTCAGAGTTAAGGTGCTTTGTCTTCCCAAGTAACCATTATGCATGATGGAGCCCGGCTTTCCTGGAGATGGCCAAACACCTGCCTGCCCATGGGAAGGAGAGAATGATTTCCTTGTTTTGCTTTGCTTGCATGAGCGGCTTTTGCTTTGCTTATTGAACTATCTTTATCTCAGTCCACAAGTTTTCTCACTTTTACTCTTCTGATTCTCTCCCCCACCCCACTGTGTGTGTGTGTGTAAATGAGCGAGCAGGTCTGTGGTGCTTTGTTGCCAGCTGGGGTTAAACCACAAGCGAGGGTAAGCACTGAGATGGTGCCTTCCAAAACCTGTGCTCCTCTTCAGCCAAGAGGGCTCTGCTAAAGAAGCCTTGGCTGTGCATAGTGGAGCATGCTCTTCACTACAAACGCGGCCAGACTTTGGGGCCTGAAGGTAAGCAAAGCATGCCAGTGGAGAGCATACCGAGTGTATTGCTTGGTCACGTTGGCAGGTGACGTTAAGTCAGGTGGTGAATGTGGTGCTTGTCTTTCAAATGCTTGTTTGAGGTTCCTGGTTTTTCATTTTTCATATTGCTCTATACAGTGATGAGAGAAGGTGATGAATTAAAGCTGTGGAGAACTGGGAGGAAAAATGAAACCCCAATGTTTCATCTGTAGTCCTACTGGTAGTATTCGTGGGTTTGAGTTCATGTAGTACTGGTAGGTAAGGGCATGTACAGAGTTCACTGAAGAGAAGTATTTCTCTTTATGCATTGGGAGGCAAAGCCCAAAGATCAAATGTGCATTCAAACCACTGCCTATCAGTGTAACCAAGACACTGAGCACAGCCTTCAGCTGTGTCCAGGGTGCCTGTGAGAGTGCAGGCAAAATGCAAAGGTGAATTTTAAACCTTTTTCCCCACAGTTTGCCCTGCGCATGGGGGCAGGGAGGGTCAAAACCAACCTCAGACTTAATGTTGGGTTGCCACAGGACTGTTCACCCTTTTCTTACTCATGCAGACTACAAGTGCTACAGATTTGATTACTTTGCTGCTAAAATAGGTGAGGCTTCATGACGAACATGTACCGATATCTTGTTCACTGGGTTTTGGTGGGCAGATGGACTCCTCCAACATGATTTGTAGTTTCTGTGGTTTTTAAGAATCTTTGCTGCCTTATTCCCAAAGCTGCCGACTTGTATAAAGTATAACAACATACTTTGCACAGTGAATTGTAGAACTTTTATCTCTTTACACAGTCAGAGGTGAAGCTCTTGACTTGCTTTGTCTGTCATGCTTCATCTGTCACAACGGGAACAAAAAAATGTTTCATGGTCTTGACTCAAACCAAATATAAGCATGGAAATTGCCCGCTAATTACCATCAATGTCAAGTAATTTTCTCCTATACAGTAGTTATGTTTGTTTATTATGCATGTTTATTGCAGTCTTCTGGCCAGTGCTCACGATCAATACCCATAAAGGAAGACGATGTAGAAAATTCAGGGTCTGACTAGCAAAGCCCGATCAGAAGTACTATAGTTTAGCTCAGCCTGAGAAATATAGCGCAATAGTATTGCCAGTTTTGTTATCCCGCCCTAGGTTCTCAGATACAAAACTGTCTTGAGTATCTGAAGGCCTTTAATTTGTGAAACAGTGTAAGTATATAAAACTAGTATAGTTCTTGGGATAGTGTTGTAATCCCTATTTCACTCGCTGTCTTCTGGTGCAGCTTTGAACATGAAGCTCCCTGTTCACTCCTGGTCTTTACCTATGGACAGTCTTACAGTCATGCCAGCTCTGCGTTGCTATACGTCCATTGCCTCCTGTTAGTGTAAAAAAAAAAAAATCTCATTTTCTGGAGTTGTATGGTTAGGTGAGATTCTTGGGCTTTGTTTAGGAAGTTCGTGATCTTTTTTAGTGGTGGAGAGGATTTTGAAAATGTGATCCTTAAGGGCTCAAAGGCTGAATGAATGAATGTCAGAGGTATTATTTTCAAATTTTATGCATTCTGATATCCGATGTGGCTTTTCATGGCTTGAAGAAGGCATTACAGCCTTAAAGTGCCAGACCCAGTTCTCATTATGATGAAAAGACAGTTCTTTTGCTGCCCTAGCAAAAAAGACACCGAGGCACCTGAACCTGCATTTTTGGTGCAAAAAGTGAGTGTCTGCTGCTGTTGACAGATCACACAATCCTGCACCAGTGTGGAAGGTTTTCCTGCCCTGCTCTGCTGGTTGCTTTGCACAAACAGTGCTGGTTTGGGGAAATGGTGTTTTCACATAGGTGAACCCTGGGACTGAGATAAGCTGCCTTCTGTTCTACTTAAGACCTTGTGCTGTAATGGATATGGTGAGATATATCCATTTAATTGTTAGTTTGGTGAATCTTGATTATATTTGTCTCATCTCAGTTTTCCTCCCCAGTGCCCCCCAAACATTACTCGGGAAAGTGTTTCAGACCAAGTGAAATTTTGACCTTTGGTCACAGAATTAATGAGCAGCTTTTGTGGCAACAGACTGGTGCTAGCAGAAGTGATTCAGGGCCCTGCCTGACTCTCTGGAGAAGTCAGGAAACTGGGAGAAGGCTTGATTTTGGACAAGAGGTCAGATGTGGGCTTTCCTTTTTGTTTACTCACGTGCATAATGGGGTCAACAGTAGTTCCCCATAGTTCAATGTGTGGTTCATACTCTTTTCCATGAGGTGGGTCTTCTGTGGCCAGAGTCTGGTTTGTTTAAGATGGTTTCATGTGGAAAGAAGTTCACAGCCTGAATTGGTTTAATCTATGACATTCAGAAAAACTTCACTGAAGTCCCTGGAAATTTAAGAGTCTGAGCCCTTACTGAAGGTAAGTCCCTACAGCTATTGAGAGCTGCTTGAACTTGTCCCTTGAGGTGGTAGACAGAGGGACGGTCCAGAAACCCTTTAAGGCACAGGGGTGTAGCAAATAAGTTCTGCTTGAGGACTTCTCACGGGGACACAATTGCACAACGAAGCATCTAAACAGTTTCCAGAGCACAACGTTGTACCACAGCCTGGGATCTCAGGTAAAGCCACCCCTGAGCACTGTGCAGCTGCTGAGGTAGCAGGTATGCCCTCCGGTTCCTTTGAAATCCCAACTTTTGGCTTTATAAATCCCTTGGCGATCCTTGTAAGAAAATGCCTGTGTCAGAGCAAATTATTATTACTGCTGACATGATAATAAAAGGTGAAATCAGACATTGCTTAGAAAATTGAATTCCTGCTATAAAATGCCACTGTCAGGGCTGCACATTATAGAGTACCTGCATTTGCTCATTTATAGTAGTACGTCATCTTCAGCTCTACAGCTGGCTTTCAGCTCCCCCTCCTCCCCCCCCCC
>NW_009649982.1:2364613-2402376 GCF_000708025.1 Charadrius vociferus
CCGCCGGCTTTTAGCTTCCCCTCCTCCCCCCCCCCCAATAATTGGCAAATGACGGGATGTGATTACATGGCCATTTACAGTACTTATTAGCATTTCATTTATAACATTATCATATAAAACCGACTTAATTGCCCTCTGGGTGTAAACATTTAAATTTTGTAAATGGCAGCTCTGTTCACTTCTCTGCCACTGAGGAATACAGTATATTACTTCTCAGAAAAGAAAACACAAATTTGTCACGGACGGCTACATCCACTGTATGTGAAGAAGAAAGAGCTTGAAAGATGCTATGGCTCCTTGGGAGTATAGACAAGGATAACAACATAATTTGCATTCAGATATTTGCATATATGGTACAGTAATTTGGCATGGCTCCTTTGGTTTTTATCTCATAGGAGGGAAGGATTGTCATTTTTCTATTTAGTATCCTAAAAGTCACAAAGCCTGGTGTTGAAAAAAGTCTTTGTAAGAGCATCCATAGCCTTGTCACTGTAGAATTTTTCCCAATAGAGTATTTATTGGTGCTTTGCCAAATCTGCGTTTAAATATACCAATTGATAGCTTGGCATTAATTTTTGTTGGAGAGTATTCCAGAAGTGGTGTTTAGTCCTGAATTTCATTCCAGTTCTCCTTCTGTTCTTACCTGGTCTGTCGCCTATGTGCTTATTCGGCCAAGCTGGAGATATTTTTAGCCACGCTGTCTACATTTGAATCTCCTTGCAAGGGATGTCTGAACCACTTCAGGGAGCTGTTGCTTTCTACACCACAGTGCTTTTTAAATTCCCACTGCTGATCTCTTCCATAACATTCTGCCCCTGTCCTCAAACATTACTGGCCATTTTCTTCTGAACTCCCTTTGGATAGCAGCTTGCTCAAACCACCGAGCAATATGCCAGATGCTGCAGTGCCGGGACTGTGGATCTGATCCAGAAGGCACTGCAGCCAGAGGAAAGCCTCTGTTGATTTTGGATCGGGACCATAACGAAGAACCAGGGAATAAGATAACGGTTCATAACTTAAAACACTGAAATATGAGCCTGCATCACAGTGCAAAGATGGAGAAGTTGAAGGTTAAAGGTCTTTCACAGCCATAACCAAGAAGCAACAGCAATGAGCTAATAATCCTAAAAAAATACAATAATATTATTGTATGTATATTGTATGTATATTATGTATTGTATATTGTATTATTGACCAGAATAATTTTTGCAGCCAGAGGAGGCTGAAGGCGTTTTGGCAGTGTGGGCAGAGCTCAGCTTGGCAGTGGCGGGCTTGGAGTGGTGCAGCAGGTGGTGCTCCCACCACCTGGGGTGGTGAGGAGAGCTGGGGAGGGCTGTGGGGCAGGGTGGGCAGACGGGGTCTCCCTAGAAGGCTGGGAGGGTTCCATTGCAGACTGTTTGCTTTGTTGGAGTTTGGTGGGAGCAAGGGGAGAAGAGGTCCGCAGGGCTGGTGGGATCTCAGCAGCTTTGGGAGGGTTGTGACTGTAACTGGGGGTCAGTATGTGTTCTCTCTACTCCTGAAGCCAGCCACCACTCCTGCCCTGAGTATGGGGAGGAAAAAACTGTGTCTGGAAAGGCGGATCATCAGGGTTAGGGTAGAGGCAGCAGCACACCTGAAAAACAAGGTGTTTTGCTTCTGTGGTGTTGGGGGCAAGAGTCGCCCATGTGAACATCTCCTTTCGGCAAAAGGCTGTACAGATGAGAGATGGGAAGAGACTGCCTGCAGCAGAGGAGCCGTGCCTGTCCCACCTTCTCCCTACCCGCTATCCTGCTGTCTCAAGCAGTCGTGTGCTGTGCCAGCTTCTCTGTCCATGGATGGGGTCAGCATCCAGTGGAGGAGAGGGTGGCTTCTTCCCCAGGGCCATGGGCTTCTGTTCTGGTCTCACCTCTCCGTCTGGACACCCTTCTGCTCTTGCCATGTGGTCATGTGCTATCTCTTCTCCTGTTTGTGCCTAGCTTGCTTCCAGCACCTTCCTGTTTGGACACGATCCCACTGGATTCCTCCACCCGCAGCCCTTGACATATTCTGCCTTCAACTGCTGTCCCATCTCCTTTTGGCCTTTCAAGTCACCATCTCAGTAGTCAAGCACTCATTTCCTACACTATAGCCAGGATGGGGAAGGTGAGAAGAGAGGTGACTTAAACTTGCACAGGGTTTTTTGGGTATGGCTACGGTTATGTTAGTTGGGGGCAGCGTCAGAAGCTGCTCAGTCCTCTGCTTTCCCATAGCCCCCCCAGGCTGGACTGGGGGGCAGCAGTCTGGCTCTACAGCCCTATGTGTAACGTCCCTTTCAGCTGAAAGTCTGGCTCTGCCTTATCCCACCACCCACTGCTGGGGCCTGGGAACAAAGCCAAAAAACTTCCTCAGAGCTTGCAGCACACAGGAAGGGGTCTCTGCTTCAGCAAATGCTGCTGGGATGCCCCGTCATCCTCTCCAAGGAGCTGTCTGTGTTACCTGAAACAAGGGCTGCCCTCCCTGCCTGGGGTGAGACAACACACAAATGGTACCAGAGTTGTTTTTCTCCTCTCCCGCAGTGTATTCAGTCTCATCCGGGCTTCCTGCAGAAACCAGATAAGTTTTTACTCTTTTATCAAAGAGCAGCAATGCATATTTCCATGGCAGACCGAGCTAGCTGCCTGATAGCCTTTGCATCAGCAAGATTGTTGATTCAGATTTCCTTCTTCTCTCAGCTTTTGTCCAAAATAGCTTGATTAATTTCAGTGTCTCTCACTGACCTTGCAGGTTAACTTTTTCAAATGACCATGAGGAAAGCGCATTTTTAGGAATAAACCGAAAATGTCATTATACCTGAACACGTGCATCCAGTATCTGAAGGACTTTTTTTTTTTTTAATTCTTTGAGATTAGCGAGGAAAACGTAAGGAAAGAAAAAGATGAAAAGGAAGCAATGTGAAAAGAAAGAGGAAGGAGAAAAGATAAAGGGACCCCTCCCCAACAACAAATGATAAATAGCAATTTCAGTGGCCACGTTTTCATCTCTCATTCCTGAGGATGCACTGCCACCTGCCAGCCTTTAAGCAAAATGCATGGGAAGAAAAAGTGGACTTAATTCCTAATTGTACTGCTCTTTAACTGCCTGAATCGCCGCGTGGCCTATATATCCATGTTAAGAACAAATCTGCAGTCAAGGGTTTGCATATGTATTTCTACCCTTGCATGGCACATTACGCAAAGAAGCGGAATACGTTTGCAAGGTGAAGGACCCTGACCCCGGCTGGAGATGGCCGTGGCTGGGAAGCAGGGCTGGGCTGCAGCGGGGAGCGGGGGGTCCCCAGACCCCCTCCTCACCTGGCAGAAGGGACCCTGCACTCGGCTAAGAGTTATGAACCATTTAGGGGGAAAGGCAAGAGAAAAGAGGTGTTGAGAGGAGTCGATTTATGCTGCTATAGAAGAGAATAAGACTGCTGTATATTAAGGGATTGTTAAACGGGAGCAGGAGGAGTGGGTTGCTGAAACTCGAAGGTGACAAATAAAGGAAGGAAAAGAAATATTGATTTAGGGTGGGTGCCCAGGAGTAATGGGATGAAATTTCAAAGGGAAACATGAGCATTGTGTATTGGGGAATGCTTCCTCGTACTGAGATCTATCAAGCTGTGAATAATATCCCAGGGGAAGCTTTTTCACCCCAGGCGTTTTTAAACTAGACTAGAATAAATGATATGAAATTATTATAGAGTGAGATCTTATAGTGGTAAGGGGATGAAATAGATAATCTAATAGGTTTTTATTTCTTCTCAGATTTTTTACTCTCCACTGTCTTTCATTATGCAGCATGCACAAGCTGTTCAAGTTTGCATATCAAGCAGTAGACTACCATTATTATGTACACAAGTGTCTGCTAAGCATTGCCTCTTGTACAACCCCTGATAAAGGATGTGTGGAGTACAGCTTTGTCTTGAACTTGTTGCAAGTGGCAATGGAAATGGCATTTTTGATATCTCAGCCTCTTGGTCCTGTTTCAGATCCAGCTTTTCTTTAGCAGTGTGTAGGGTCAATTACTGTGAAGAACCTCACATATGCTTTGTTCAGTACATTTCTTAGAAGAAAATACTTCTGTCATCTGAGGCAGTACATCACCTTGAAACCTTACTGAGTCAAAAGCAATTTAGTAAGCACAATCCAGTTACCTCCTCCTAAAGTGTCATTGTCTTTTCTTGGTAGGGTTGTGTGGGATGCAAAAATTCCGAAATGCCTCTGGAAATTAAGTAAGCCTTACATCTTCCTGTTAAACTTTGAATGCTCTTCTCTGCATTGGGTTTGAGATCAAAATAACTGTACTGTGTTCATGACTGACTGAATACCTGTCACGTTTATTCTTAACACAGACCTTGTGACACATGGCAAACAATTAAAGGAAATGATTACTACCTTGAGAGTTTGATTGTCTTTTTGCATACAAAGGTGAAAACTAGTGAAAATGATGGAAGCACAAAGGTAGAAAAGTATGCTGAGAGCAGAATCAAACCTTGATTTTTATCACCTGGTTAACTGAGTGCACTCCAAAATGTTGGCTAAAAAGTTGTCTTTTTTTTTTTTGGTATGTATCCTGAAATACAAATTAAAAATAACCTCTCTAACTTTTATCAAAACCAGTCTAAGCTCACATAGCAGCCATTTAATAATGCCTTCCATAAAGGCACGGCATCAGTTGAACGTGGCCTTACGAGCCTCGTGCATTAGCTGCCATCATTACACTCTGAGTACAGACTGGATTTGTTTTTCTTCTCACCGGGAATCATTTCAAAACAAGTTGCACTAACAGATACGAAGAGAAGTCAGTTTAGGAAGGCAGTTACCATACACTTGGAACTAGGCATGTACCAAGCCCTATTTACTTCAAATAAGTATTAAGAGCATATGCATGTTTCTAAAAAGCAGCGATTGTCTGTCATTGAACTTTGGGAACTGAGTTGGTGGATTTATTCTTGGGAAATGTGAAGTTTCTTCTGCACTGAATATAAAAAGAAAAATAGTTGCTGTTATCTACATAGTGATGCCCAGGGCTGCGTCACTCTCAAGACCAAAGTTGGCTGACTGCATGTGATAGTGCCTGCAATGAGAAGTTGCTTTATCTCTGGTAAGACCAACAAAATGTTTGGTGCCTTAGCTCTCAGTCTGCTGGCTGGACCAGAGGGCAAGTTAGGGTGGGCATTGCATGGTTTTTTCCACCAGAAGCTCTCCTGAGTTTGGCTTTTCTCAAGCACAGCATGGGAGACCTCAAGCACCTTGTTGAGTCCCTGCTACAGATAGGTTAAAAGTCAGCTGCAAAAGGCAGAAGAGCACCAGTCTGCAGGGTTCAGTGTGTGGAAGCTCATGCTTCACCTTGCAGTTCAGACATCGCCGGTGACCAATCTGGAGGACAGTTTAAGGGTAATGAAAGTGTGGTCTTCTGAACCGGTGGGTCACAAAGCACAGCGTCATGGCAGAGCACGTGAAGATTTAAGCTGGGCCTGAGCAGCAATTCCTTGCCATCTGCCTCACAATCTGTTTTGAGAATGGAGCATCTGGGAAACGAGGTGGTCCCTGCTGCAAAACCAGTTTCCATTAGCTTCCCTTCGGGATGAGGAGTGGTTTGGCAGGAGAGAGTGAAGTTAGTGCCTTGTGGATAAGGAATAAAGGTGCGGCGAAGTGGGTGGGGAGAAGCAGTTGGGTGAAAAGCAAAGCAGCTGTAGGGGTTGGATGATGTACTAGAAGAAAGAACAAATCGTATGGACTGATTTGTCTTTGTTATTTTGCCTTCTGGGCAGAGTATGCTATGGATCCGGACACCAGGATAATAAACGCTTGATAAATATAGAGCATTTGGTAGGACTTCCTTCTGACTTGGTTATGCCAATGTCAACTTATGCAGGAGACTGGTTTATTCGTAGTCTCTGCAGGACAGGAACAAAAATGAATACCCACCTCATTTAATCCTTTTTAAAGTAATATGTGAATGGGCTAAACAAACTTGTAGGGTTCTATTTCTTAAATTTTTCGTAATGACTTCCTTGTTTATTATCAGCTTTATGTTGGTTAATCATCTCCATTGTTTCACTCTGATTGCATAGTCTGCAAGAATAAATTAAACTAAATGAGCCTTTATGAAAGTCCTATTTAACAATGTTTCTCTTTAGAATTTCCTCACCAGCTCTGTGAGGCTCTTTACATTTTCAGGTTCTCAGACTGTTCTTCTAGCATGTATTTTGTTTGCCTAAATGCAGAGATGAAAAGGAAAACCTAGTTCTCTTAGATATGCCCTCTGGGACTAATTACACTCATTTGACTAGACTAGCAGTTAGATCTGAATTATAGTCATGAATAAGTTAGATCTTAATTAAAGTCATGTTTGGGTGCAAAAGGCAATGTCATACATGCAAAGAAGCTGCTTTGTAATATGCAGAAATTAGTGTTAATAATAATTTGTGTATGAGATTTGGATTTCAATTTATTCTTCATATTGCTCTCTCTGGTGGTTTACCCATATAATAGTACATCCTGCTCCTGTTTGCATGTTTGAGTACTCTCAAAGTAATAAAAGGTAAAATATTGCTAAACCAAAAAAAAAAAGAGATGACCCATTCAGCTCACATCAATATTTAAGGAGCTTTGTAATTGTTAAGGCCTTATCGAGTGTTTGACAGTGTCTCACTTCTATTTGGAATATGTTGAAAAATTAACAATATTATAGTGTAATACAATTACTTTCTTCTAAAGACTATCAGAGTTTTCCAGGAGGATAGCCCAGTCGCATGTTTTTCCTGTTCTGGTCTGGGCTGATGTCTCCGATAAACTTAGCAATAACCCATAAGTATATGTACATACATAAATAAAAATAATACTACAGCACACTTTAAAACACTGTCGCATTTAGGTAACCATCAGCCCTTGCTTTTCTTTGGACGATGGTATAAAGCTTCTTAGGGAAATACCTACTGCACGCAGCAGACAAAGACAACTCTAAAGCACAGAGAGCTGGTGTAAGGCAAGTTTTACTACACAGGGCTCCAAGGTCAATGTGGAAATACCATCTAGACCACAGGATGTCTACGTGGAGTAACTAAACAACTGCAGAACAGCAGCAGCTGTGGTTGGTAAGTGACTTTATTTCTTCATTGTCCGGTTGTCTTGCTGCACAGTAATCTAGGCCTTGAAAAGCAAAGTGTCATTCCTGTTTAGCATGAGCAGGCAGCCTGAGCCACAACATGGAAGCTTGGCAGACTACCTTCTTATGACACGTTTTCTGCCAAATGCTGTGTCTGAATACATTTGGTGACAAAGGATCTACATTTTCTGTGACCATTTTATCATTCCTTTTTATTTCTGAACAAAGTGTTCTGAGAAAGCCAAAGTACTTTCTTTTGATATTCTCTAAGGAACATTGTTTCTTGAAAGAAGATGGTGTCTTCTCCTAATGCCAAGCAACTTCTTTTTTGATACTTTGATCCATTAATTTAAAAAAATAAAGCGGAGTTGAAGAGACAGAAACCTTAAAATAGAAATAAGCCTTTTTGACATCATCCTGAATGAACTATTTTTGCCTTAAGATGAGATTATTTTTTGCCCCAACAATTCTGCTCTTTGCATTAGATACACTATGTATGCTGAGAACAATCCAGGCAGGCAGGACGTACTTGGTGACAGAGGAGCACAGAGACGCAACACGAATTTCATATCAGTTTCACTGCTCAGGTCAATGATTGAGTCTGGCTTTCCAGTGAATAGCACTGAACATCCTGGGTTTGGCCCTCACAAATAAGGTGTCCAGAGGGTGTGGATCTCAGCAGATCATCTTAGAAGGTGGTGTGCAGAGTTGGACTTGGACGGAGGTCAGGTCATGGTGTGTATTTAACTCTACAGCCATCGCATTGCTGCCAACACTGTGCTCGTGGACAATGCAACTGTGCGGGCAGAAATCTTTCTGTACTAATCACTGTGCTTTTAATGGTCATTTGAAACCACTTAGTAGCCAAAACACTTAGAGCAAGGGTGTGTAAGACAATCTGTTTTAGGAGGAGTAGTTTGCACTACAAGTATGTGATGACCTATGAACAGGGCATATAGTGATGGGTTTAAATTGCAGCAAGGGAAATCATAGAATCGTAGAATGGTTTAGTTTGGAAGGGTCCTTAAAGTTCACTTAATTCCAAACCCCCGGCCATGGGCAGGGACACCTCCCACTACACCAGGTTCCTCAAAGCCCCATCCAGCCTGAACGCTTCCAGGGATGGGGCCTCCACAACTTCTCTGGGAAATGTGTTCCAGTGCCTCACCACACTCAGAGTGAAAAATTTCTTACTGATATCTAATCTAAATCTCCCCTCTTCCAGTTCGAAGCCATTCCCCCTTGTCCTATCACTACATGCCCTTGTAAAAAGTCCCTCTCCTGGTTTCTTGTGAGCCCCCTTCAGTTACTGGAAGGCAGCTATAAGGTCTTCCCAGAGCCTTCTCTTCTCCAGACTGACCAACCCCAACTCTCTTAGCCTGTCCTCACAGGAAGAGTGCTCCAGCCCTCTGATCATCTTTGTGGGCCTCCTCTGGACTCGTTCGAACAGGTCTGTGTCTGTCTTGTGCTGAGGACTCCAAAGTTGGATGCAGTACTCCAGGTGGGGTCTCACGAGAGCGGAGTAGAGGGGGAGAATCGTCTCCCTCGGCCTGCTGGCCATGCTTGTTTTGATGCAGCCCAGGATGCAGTTGGCTTTCTGGGCTGCGAGTGCACGTTGCCAGCTTGTATTAAGCTTCTCATCCACCAACACCTCCAAGTCCTTCTCCTCAGGGCTGTTCTCAATCCATTCTCCACCCAGCCTGTATTTGTGCATGGGATTGCCGCGACCCAGGTGCAGAATCTTGCACGTGGCCTGGTTGAAGTTCATGAGGTTGGTTTGGGTCCACCTCTCCAGCCTGTCCAGGTCACTCTGGATGGCATCGCTTCTCTTCAGAGTGTCGACCATGCTGCACAGCTTGGTATTGTTGGCAAACTTGCTGAGGGTGCAGTCAATCCCATTGCCCGTGTCACCAACAAAGAAATTGAGCAGCACCAGTCCCAGTACTGACCCCTGAGCAATGACACTCATCCTAGTTTCCACTTGGACGTTGAGCTGTTGACCTCAACCCTTTGAGTGTGACCATCCAGCCAGTTCCTTATCCACCTTGTGGTCCGTGCATCAAATCCAAGTGTCTCCAATTTAGAGACAAGGATGTTGTGCAGGACAGTGTCAAATGCTTTGCATAAGTACAGCTAGATGATGTTCATTGCTCTCTGCTTATCCACCAACACTGTAACCCCATCATAGAAGGTCACCAAATGTGCCATGCGTGACTTGCCCTTGGTGAAGCCATGTTGGCTGTTACCAATTGCCTCCTCATTTTCCATGTGCCTCAGCAGAGTTTCCAGTAGGATCTGCTCCATGATCTTGCCAGGCACAAAGATGAAACTGACTGGCATGTAGTTCCCCGGGTCTTCCTTTTTCTCCCTTTTTTAGAAATGGGGTTTACGTTTCCCCTTTTCCAGTCACTGGGAACTTCACCAGACTGCCAGGACTTTTCAAAGATAATGGAAAGTGATGTAGCAACTTAATCTGCTAGTTCCCTCAGGACCTGCTGATGGATTTCATCAGGTCCTATGGACTTGTGTACGTTCAGGTTCTTTAGATTGTCTTGTACTTGATCTTCACCTACCATGGATGGTTATTCATTCTCACAGGCCTTGCCTTTGCCTTCTGTGACTTGGGTGGTGTGGTTAGAGCCCTTGCCAGTGAAGACTGAGGCAAAAAACTCATTGTGTTTAAACTTTAGTCTAAACATTGAGACAAGCTTTCCAACAGTTAAGTGCTGGAGTTGACTATCCATAGAACTTATTAAATTCTGTTTCCTAAAGATTTTAAGAACAAACAAGTCAAAGTATGATGTTGGGTGGGTTGATCAGTGCTTGGCTTAGAAAATGGATTAGAGAACTTCCTGAGGTCCTGATGCCCAGTTAAATCATTCAAGGAAATTATCCACAAGATACTAAGGGTAGCTCTTTACACAGGTTTGGATTTAAGAAGTAAAATATTTAGGAAAGCAGTGGATAACAATATAGAAAGTAATCACACAAAAGCTTTCCTTCTGTTACCATGTTCTCTCCTCATCCTTTCACTGCTGAAAAGACATCAAAGAGTTGTAAGGAAACACAGCGGCAATTGTCCGGGCACAGAGAGATTTTCCAATCCTGTTGAAAGTTTTAGGACTTGATCAAAGAGATTGCAATGAAAATGAAAAGTATATAAACTAAGGAAATATTTAAAGGGATAATTTGTATCTTTCTTTTAACCCTTCATTGTTATTTCAGAAATGAAGATAACTTGCTAAAGTGAAGGAGAAAATTGTGAAAATCTATATGAAAATACACATTACTTTTTTTTTTTTTTTTTTCCACTGCCTCTTTTTAACCCGTGAGACTCACTGCTTCTGGACACTATCATTGAGGTATTGAATTTGACCGGAGAGGACTCCACTTGGGTGAATGTCTGTAGCTGCACTAGCTGGGAAAAAGTAAGATATTAAAGATCTGAGCCCTTCTGCTTCAAGATGTTAACCATCCTTAAGTGCCTTTGGTTTTGCAAGAAACATCCTCTGTGGGAAGATTACTGTGTGACTGTCTATGAGGATTTGAAGGACCTGTTGCTGGTACCTGTCAGAGACAAGATATTGGGCACAACAGACTTATTGCCTAATTCAGCCCAGCAATTAATTTCCTCTGTAGGAATTATTATCCAGTAAAACACAGAGCAGAGCAAAGTGCTACTGCTTTTCTTTTATCTTGGTCATTGCTTCTTTTCTTCTAGGAGAAACGTAATAATTGCAACTGGGGAACTTGAGTTACAAATACAGGTAACGTTCCTGTAAGTGAATGACTTATTGTCTAAGAACTACTTAAATGTATAAAATCTCCGTAATTTAGAAATTAATTACAGGGTATGGGTGCTCTAAGATGCAAAAGGAGTCCTGAGTGTTTGCATGGATGCATTGTGCTGTGAGGGAAGTGCTGTTGACCCTCTTTCTTGTCCTTGCGTGTGATGACGTTTACATGAGTTACTCAAATTTCTTTCAAGTTTTCTTTTTGTACTTATTTGTGGATTGTCACACAGTCAGTATCAGTAATATATTTAATCTTATTTAGCTAGATATATCTCTGTCTGGTTCAAGGTGCTTTGTTCCTGTTGGCAAAGGCAGAAGCACTGTAATTCCCATTCATGTGAATAAACCCAAAACACAACTTGAGGCTGATATAATTAGAATACATTTATGCTTGTTTTCCAGCCTTGGTCTGCTGAACAACAATTACTTTGAAAGATAGGTCCTATGCCTGATTTTTTTACTTTTTTTTATTTCTCTTTCCCAGTGTTCCTTTTATTCAGCCATGGAGTTGCAACAGAAAGATGGAGGGAGCTGAGAGGTACATGGTGCTTTGTGTGTTTCTCAGTGAAATGAAAAAAAAAAAAATACAATGTGCCTGATACAATAATCTTCAAGTATACAAAGATAGCTACAAAGAGTAAAAGCCTTGGATGGAAAAAAATCTTTATGAAAGAAGACTAGAAATAATGGACATATATTTCACCAAGGAAAATTGAGATTGGTATTAGCAAAACCCATTTAGTAAAAAATAACACTTCTTGAGGAAGACATGGGCTTCTGACACTGAAAGTCCTTAAAACAGTTTAGACTAACTGTTTGGGAAATGCTTATGAGTACTTGATCCTGCTCAGTGCAGAGCAATGGACAAGATGGCCTCTCAGAGTCCCCTTCAGTCTTCATTAGTTGATGTACACCTTTGTTGCGTTGTGTTTAAAACCATATATGCACAATACTCTTAAAATGCAGTTACTGCTTCCATCGCTGTCATAGCTGTGTGTAAGTGTATGCCCCCAAGATACAGTTTCTCCCGTGGAAATGCCAGCCTCTACCAAACGCTGTCAAACAGTAGAGCTTGCAGCGGAGCAGGAGGTGACTCTTAACTAATTATAACAGTGATGACTACAGGGTTCACCCACAAACAAGCGTACTGCATGCCATCTGCTTCATTGATGAAGGCATAAATGCTTCATGCTGGTACTGAGCTTTCATCTGAAGATCTCAAAGTCTTTTACAATGTGGAAATAGAAAGTGACATTATCCTAATTGCACAGTTAGATGAGCGGGTTTACCACCTTGCTTAATTGCATGCCGATATTGCATCTTCCTGAAGCGGTGTTCCTTACTTAGGGCTTGTCCATGCACGAAGGCTGTTTTACTTAACCCTTTCAGCGATACTTGGAGGTAAAATTGTTTTGTTGTGCCACAGGCCATATACATGTGTGTGTATAAACACATACTTATTTTATTAACAGCAACACTTTAGATAGTGTATGTGATGTAGTTTTGCTGTTGTGAGGTATCCTTATAGAACATGTGCATCCAATATACCTGGTTTTGTATGTCTGCACCACTAGCAGTGCCATGGAACTGACATATTTACATTGATGTGTGTTAGTTTATGTTCTCAAGAAAGAGTTTTGCTCCCACCCAATAAAATCTGGGCATACTTATATGAATAATTCTGTGTATAGCACCACCGTTACCAAACTAGTGTTTTTTCACTCCTCCTGCATTGAAGCAAATGGCTGGTGATGCTAAGAACGGAGAAACAGGCCTTCTCCTTTGCAGCATGATTTCTACCAGCACAGATATAGTATACTTGGGAATACATGTGTGCATCTCCTTCCTGCCCCAAGTATTTATCTAAATAATTTCCTAGCCATTTCACTGTACGTTTAGGACCATAGTGTGGAGAGAAATAATCCTTTTACTGGGCATTGAATAAACATGTAGCAGAGATGGCATGACTGAATATGTGTCGGTGATGAACTCGTATCCACACCAGTTCCTTTTTCAATATCTGTCTAAGCCAAAGTGCACATAAGAGATCAGAAAGCTGCATGGAGGCCACATAAATCTGTATTTGGACCCTAATAATGCCCTCCAAAACTTCCTTTCAGCAAGTCATTTCTCTTGCTGCTCTCATTTTTTAAATCCACTCTGCAGGTGAGATAAGAGGATTCTTTTTGCCCTTAAATTATGACAGTTACAAGTAATCTTTGCCGTCTCTGTACATATGGGTCTTTTTGTTGATTTGTGGGGGTTTTTTTTGTCTTTATTTTTTTTTCCCCAAGGAAAGCAAGTATTTTGTGCTCATGGAAAAACAGGAGATTAGCTGCACCAGAACACAAAGTGAAGTTAACCTGAGGCAAAGTGCAGCTGAACAGCAGCAATACAAACTTCCCCTCAGCTCCAGTGACGAACATCTCAAATGATAAAGCTTCAGGGGATATTAAGAGGAAACCAAGTGTCCTTTTTAAATTTTCCTTTTTTTTAATTAAAAACAGTAAATACAACTGAACATCTGATAGCAAATAATTTCCCCCCACCCCTCTGCATATGAAGGAAGGATGTGAGGGGCAACAGGTACTTGCTCTCAGAAGAGACAATTTCGAGATGGTTTGAGGCAGCAGCTGCACTTGTGATCAGATAGGTCAGTGACATTAATATTGTTTCAATGCATATTTAAAGACTCTGGCTCAGGACATGCACATTCTTATTCTAGCTGGCATCTTTTATGTGACTGGAGCGGCCCACAACCTCCTCCACAGACAAAGGTGCTTCCTCCTTTGTTTTTGCCTATGGAGAGGATTTGGAAGATGCTCGGACAAATTATTTTGTGGTGGATTTTAACTGGGAAACACCAGCTAGGCACAAACTTAAGTCAGGTTCACCGAGTCCATGAACCTGTATAGAACAAAGAGAGTATCTTAGGAAACAGATGCCTTTTAAAGAAGGGCAATAATGGTGGCAGTGCGTACTCTTTCTTCTTTGTTTCGGTAGCGTAGGCAGAGACACTTGGGGACACAGCAGAGAGACAGTCAGATCACATCTGCCTGGTTTAGATCAAAGGCTACAGGGTAGTCTGGGAGCAGCATCGCTGTTACAGCTGTTCTGCCTGCATGGATGCCAGAGAAATACGAGCAGTAATTAGGCTGTTCAGTCGGACACCTTTGTTATAGCCCATACTCTGCATTGAACAGTGAAAAGTTGCTGAGACATCTCCAGCAAGTGTCAATTACTAAGCTATGTGGGCAGGGCCATATAGCTATTTTCTCAGGCCATCTGTGTTGTTCAAGTCTTTGTCTTATTAAATAAGTCTTTGTCTTATTAAACTGTTGTGACTTGCTAAAAATTTGGGAAAGAACTGAAGTTTTCCAATTCAAGAGGCTTATTTTTCCCTTTCTGGGGAGAATGGTATTTTGACTCTGGTGAGAGGATTTGGGTTTGTCTTGAGCTTGTAGGGTGGCAGGGGTGGGTAAAGGAGCCTGTCTACCTCTGGGGCTAAGCAGCAGTGCCAGTAACTCTCTAATGACCATCCTTCTCCAGTTGCTTGGGGATGTATAGTAGGGAAGTATGTGCTTGTTCAGATGGAATGGGAACTTCTCTTTGAAGTTTGTCTCTGAACTGTGCCAGTGTCAAGGGTTTTCCTTGCTGGGGCAGGGTCAGTGTGGCTCTGCTAGAGGGTTGCTAGGGATTTCAAACCAGAACAAGGACTGTTGAATCTGACATGTTGTCCCAAGAGGCTGCATCGCACTTTGATCTTAAGTCTGAGGAAAAGCAGAGTGGACATTTTGGTTGCCTTCCAGGACTTGTAGGTAGGAGGATTTTTGACTTGTCCCAGCAGTTTTCTTCCTAATAATGAAAATGAGAGGTGGCCAGCATAAGATTTTGGGAGTGTGAAAGAGTTGTCCTCTGCTTTACAACAGAGCTAAGAGGGAGAATGTGTGGTCACAGAATCACTTATTCAGAATAAAACTAGAGACAAGGATGGGAGAATTTAAAGAATTATGAAGGGAGGATGAGAGACGTCTCCAAGGGCATGCAGTAACAGCTTAAGGGAAGAGAAGGAGTTTCTTACTTTTAGTTTGACCCCAGGGAGAATTTTATATATTGTTTATTTGTAGGGCTGTTGATAGAGACAAGGCTGAAAATGAGAAGACTGAGTTTGTCCCCCTAGAAAGGCAAGAAATGATCATTGCGGTCATTCACATTTCAAGCAAAGCAGGAGTTGTGCTTCTGCTTGCAAAATAGCCATGAAAATGTTAATTTTAAAGTGTGTACTGTGTTGTGGGAAGAGCAAGTGGGAAATGATGATACATGAGCAGCACTGATCAAACATCAGCATGTGCTGCGATTGCCAAGGACTCAGGCAGATCTCTTTGCTGCTTAGGGAAGTTTTTCTGTCTCCCTAAGAATCACATGAGAGGCTTTCCCGTTAGGCAAAAATAATACTGCAGGAATTTGTGAAGTGTTCATTAAGTACAGTAAGCGCAGGAACTTTGTAAGCCACTGAGTGTCACTTTGATGGATAGACTACAGTAGGTTACACTCAATAAATCCCCGTGATCTCTATGTGCATTGTCATTCAAAATGAATTATTACTCCTCGCTAAAGAGCTTCTGAAAGCCTAAAAGGTCTGCACGTTGTGCACTGTCATGTCCTGGGTTACTGGGCCATGTAACTGGTGCCACACCAGTCAGTGTGGGCGTGGGGAATTAGCAAGCTTCTTGGGCCCTCACAGGGGTGGGGCTGGGTCAGATGCACTGGAAATGTTCTCCCTGTATACGGGATCCTGGGAGACCTGGACAGCTGGGAGTGGTACCTGATCTCTAGGGCTTCCTAAGGTGTCCTCAAACACTAGGAAGTTTCTAGACCAATGTACAGTCATTTTTAACGTGTGCAAAGGGATGAGTGAGAAAGAGAGAAATGACATTGTTTGAAAAAATGAAGGATTGAACATGCTATGTGATTAAAGCAGAGCCCAGTTTGAATTTGCAAAATTCACTTGGCTTTCACCATATTAAAGCTTAGGCACAATTAAAAAGGACTTTGAAAAACTGGGGGATTCTTTAGCAGATGTGAAAGGGTAGGAGGATAACAAGGCAAATGAGCCATCTGCATTCATTTGTAAGTGGAACTGAACTTCGTTAGCTTGGTGGTGTCTGAGAACAAAGCTAACTTTATTCAGCAGTTGACCAAGATATTGGGAGTTCTGTATGATCTCATTTAAACTTCATCATTAGATTCCATATTTCATCTGTGCCCGTGGGCATGACTAGGATACAAATGGGCTTACTAATTTTCTAATTGCTTTTATTGGACCATGGATGGAAAGCAAGCAGGACAGACGTGGGTGCAGTATTCCAGGTCCAGAAAGAGACATTTGTTGATCATATCACAGCATATAAAAGCATACAGTATTGAAAAATTTAGCCATCTAATTTCCTGGAATCAGTACTAATTAAAAAGCAAATTGGAGCAGAGAGCAGCTGAAGAATATCCAACTATTTCTACGATCATAACTGCTTGCAGTAAAGGACAGATGAGTAAATGTGTTTAAATTGGCAAACATTTATTGTACAGCTTCAAGGCTGCTGCAAAAATGAAATTCAACTTTTTCTTTTTTAAACAAAGACATATTTATTATTCTTTCTGCTCCTTAGTACACAAGAACCTTAATAGATACAATACAATAATCAGGTCCAAAATAAACCTACAATGACCAGGTGCTATAACGTGAATATCTGAGTGTGACATTTTAGTTTACTGGATTGTCCTCCTTGCTCCATTTTCCAATGTCCATAGGTGGTGGCCCTGCAAAGTGCCTACGTTTAGATTGGCATCAGCACAAAGTGGGGCAGGAGGACTCTTGGCCGAGAGGAGGCTGGGTTCCTGTCTCCAATGCTGTGTGTGGTACCAGAGGTTTAGGGAGGAGTGGAGTGGAAACCCTGAATTAGAAGCAATGTGCAGGTATTGTGGAACATGCCTACTCTGAAAGCTGTACTTTTCTGGTATCACCACCTGCTTTGGTTGATGCTAAAACTGTGTAGAGAAGTATAACCCACCTCTTAATACTTGTGTCTCTGCTGGGGTGAACAGTGATGGACAGTGTGCACTAGAATAGCTATTTAACCTGGATTTTTGACTAAGGCTCTGTAAAACTGATTATGTTGTCTTCCTTAATCTGCTTCACATTATTTTTAGGTTGTGACTGCGAAAAAGCTAGCAGTTTGCCGGAGTCAATTTTCAAGAAAAGCCGGTGACAGAGTAAGAATTTCTGCCAATCTTCTTAACTTGCACTGAAAGCCTACAGTTTCCCAGGTGGCAAAAGCATGATATTGAGGAAACAAAATGGCAGCCATCAAAGCATGCTCTTAACAGAAATATTCTGCTAGCTTTTGTCATTCCTTGTTTCACACAGAAATGCCCAGATTTAGAAGGCATGACTTGTGTACAGTCCTATACTTTACACTGTCAATCTCACCCTGCTTCACCCTCGATCGCTTGTCCCAGTCACTGACTGTGTGAAAAGTATTTTTCTTTTGGTGGGTCTCTTGGCTTGGTTCTTCCACTGGTACTGCTGCTTCTTGCTTCTTATTGCTGAAGAGATGGAAAACTGAAATGGCCAATCATGATGTTTGGGCTCCTTCCTGAAGAAGGACCTTCCTTCTAGCTTTAACATGCAAACGGAAGAAATTGGAGGAGGAATGTGACCCTACACTTTTCGTAGCTTTGTCCAAAAAGACAGTGAGGGAGGGGTCTAGATTTCTTTCCTAAAAAACTCCTCTATTCATAGCCCTCTTGAGAAAAAAGGAAGAAAGAACAGAAAGGAGCTGACCCTACGAACATGAAAAACTTGTCCCCAGAAAAGCAAGTTTGCCATAGTTTCAAAAGTACTTTCTCACCTTCTTGACTTACCAGGAGTTTGTGTAAGGTAGGCTGTGAAGTGTAGGCAAACAATAATGCTTCTGTGCCCCTAAATGTGCCCTCTAGGTACTTGTTACGTGATTGGTATGCAGTACATGTTGAGGATCAGAAAAAAGGAACAACCTGTATGAGAAAGAATAGTTCTTCAGTATGACGTGACCATGTAGGGTCAGGTTTTGCCTTGTCTTACAGGCAAATCTTTACTGAATTCAACATGGGTTGATAAGCATTGTTGATGTTGGGAATCAGCCTTGGCTGGGTATGACTCTGTAATAACTCTTCTGGCATAGTGATTTAGCCTTCTAGTAGCTACACATGGCACAGTGGTCTGTGCTATGAGAGTTCCTGCATAGTGGACATGCTTGTCTTGGAAAAGCTTGCTTGATAACTCAGGACTTGCTTCTCAAGTTACCATGGCTTCTGCAAGAATTTGACTGCAGTGTGCACAGGCCCCATGCTCAAAACACAAAAAATTGTGTGCTGTTTTACTTGATTCCAATTGTTTTCGATGCTGTGGAAATGAGATGCTTACAAACAAATAAGCTGGCCATTAATGCTGTTTTTCTTTGGGTTTAATGGCTTGTACTAATTAACTGGGTCCTGTCTAGTTTCATTGAGTGGGAGTGACACGGGGACAAAGATCACAGGATGCATTTACATTACTCTGTTTCATTAAACAGAAAAAGATTCCGTTTAGCAAGAGACACCTCCGAGGAAAACAATGCCAGAGGAAACAAAACTATTTCAGAACAGGGCTTCAATACAGTAGTCTAATTAAGATGGTTATCTGCTGGTAAACAAACATAGCTGACTTCTGTACAGTGGACAGGGGACTTTAAGGAGAAAATGTATTGATTGAGTCTGGAAGAAGAGCTACAGCTCAACAATGTGCCAGATAAACACATATGCCTTCTCTGTCTCTTTCTTTCACGTTGAACAGATCTTATTGTGTTGGGGAAACTTTTTTTTTCTCATTTGTGGTTTTCTTTTTTTTTTTTTTTTTCCCCATATCAGGCTTTTCTGTGAAAGACTTTGCAGCGATGAATTGGTAACATGGGTCAGCCAATTCAGCTCTTCAGTGAATCACTTTGTTTAATTCCTTATTCTTTGATTCATTCAGCTTTGAAAACACACTGTTGGTGCCGCCTTGGTTGAAATTTGTCTGCAAATCCCTGCTGTATGAGTTAAGGCTTGTGCAGATGGTGGCAGTGCTGATCAAAATGACAATAAAGATTTGTTTTCTGTTTTCTAAAGCCAACCAAGAACACTTTAAACAAGAAGCGGGCAGCTATTATGATTTTGGTGGCATTTATTGCTGCTCTGTAAAAAGGTATAAAAGTCCTTTGGCTGCATCTTCCACTTGTCTAATTTGAAAAAAACGAAGCAAAACCTCCCCAGAAACTGGTGGGTGTAACTGATGCCTTGCTTCAAAATCTCATAGAAATCTTAACGTTATGAAGGGACAGATGTTTTAGTTTTGCTATGAAGCCCTTTTTGGCAGAGATTCTCAGGAGCATGAGGACTGAGGAAGCTTCACAGAACGCTGTCATAGCCTGAATACTCAGTGCCCAGGTAATCCTGAGGAAAGGCTGGACAAGGATGGTGCAGAGGGCATCTACTGAAACCGGCTTGGTGCTGTGCACTGGGAAACTGTCCCTGTGGCAGTTTCCCAGTGCACTTTGTTTCTCTTGGGTAAGTGCATTGCCTGTTCTGTTGCAAATGAACAAAACATCCCACCCATCTTTTTCTCATTTTTGGAATAAACCGTAGATATTTCTGCATCGTTCATGTAGAGGTATCCAAGCTAGCTCTAAACAAGGTGAGGTAGACTACAAAGAAACAGGGCAGTAGGATAAAAAGCAATAAACCTTTGTTTAATCAGGTCTTTCTTTCCCCATGATTGATGTTATTGCCTTGTAAGTTATGGAGCAAGTCATCTGGGAAGCTGTGGGAAATACCTCTGGTCTGTGAACACAGGTAAGGCAGGGAATTGGGTTATGCTCAAGTCATGAAGAGGGTAACATTAAGTATCCCCACTTTCTACCACTCTGGTTTCCATAAGTTTCTTGCAATTGATACTTCAAACCTGAAGCTGTTTCAATGAGATGTGTCAGACAAAGCTGGATGGCATTTCTGTGTGAGAATGAGTCTTAATGGTTTGGCTCAAATGTCCAGCCAAGGTGTGGGGAATGCCATGTTGTTTAATTGACCACTTGCAGGCCATAAATAATAGGTAGTCGAGGAGGTAGCTGAAGTGAGTAGCCCACAGACAGAATCCATATGTTGAAGTATGTTTGCATTAATTTTTTGCTGAAGAGCCTTGAATACTGAGCAGATTAGTAAAAATCAAAGTCCTTTGTGGATAATTTATGAACAGGAACAAAACGAGGTAAGTTATGATCTGAAAATAGTTCTCCTAGCTGTACTCGGTGGCCTGTATAATTCAATCAATGCCCAATATTTTACAGCTTTTTAAAAAAAAGGTGATTTAAATGAATTCAGTTCATCTGGCAGAGTGGACACAGTCAAAGAGACTATATGGTTAAGGAAATGCCATGCAATAGCTGGACAAAGGGATATAGTTGGTGTATGTAAAGTGCTCTTTGATTATGCCTTTTTGTGTATATGGTATCTCTTTTCTGCAGAGGCTTTTGGAGACCTTCCAGCAAGCATACAGGAATGCCACAGGGACAATAATTTGGACTGGAGTGGCAGATCAGAGTCTATAAGCAGGAGGTACAGGCACAAACTTGACCCCATCTGGCAGAGAAACCTGAAGCATCCAAGGTTTAAAGACAGCTGTTTAAAAACATGGCTGAGAATTGGCAGCGGGGAGGGAATACAGGACTGCCTGCTAAAAAGGGCTGAAAAGATGTGATTTTGAGGACATTTGTTAAACATGTATTTTTCCCCAAAGCAGCCATCCCGGTGGATTTGGAGGAAGGCAACTCATAAAATTATGTCCCTTGGTATGGACAAGAGGAGAGGAATTACTGTTCTGATTTTCTTCCAGAGCTGCCTCTAGCAGCTTTTTCCTCTTCCCTGCTGCTTCAGTTCAGGTTGTACATGCCTCCGCTCCATGTGCCAAGTGCCCTGCCAGCCTCACCTGAGTTTCCCTCCGCTTGTCACGAGCGCTGACCTCTAGCGCTTGCATTAAAGAAACTTGTCCTGCAGCTAGGATCGTTAGGTTGCTTTAAGCATGAAGTGGCCAAAAAACATTGCAGAGCACAGGGTGATTGGTAAGCATGTTACAGACACAGGGAATATCCACTCTGAGTTTCTAAGGGCCAGCAGTTTTTAAAAGGCTTACAAACCAGCTCTTGTTAAGGACTCTTTCAGCATTTTCTCAGCAGAGATGAAGTTGTCTCTAAAGTACTGCAATCTGCTACGTGAACGCAATGAGCAATTTGCTAATACTACCTGAAAAACTTGTGTGAATCTCTTCCTTTGCTTTCTAGGCTTCACCATGCAGAGCTTTTGTTGAAGTTTCTTTTCTTCTCACTCCATGGCTCAACATTCTGCGTTCTCCTTCCCAAATCAAGCTGCTCCATACATGAGACCTTTTCCTACTGGACTGTGCTGGGCATGGCATGGATGTCAGGTAGGCCCTTTGTACAGGTGGTGCAACATGGCTTTCAGATTGTGCAGCATTTTTTGCAAACAATACCTTCAAGCATTTTAGTGTTTCAGTGCTTGATAACAATTTCAAATTGACCCGAACATCTCCTAGCCCTTTTTCTTTTTCCATCAAATGGCAACCATTCAGTGCTTTAGGCCTTGAAACCTCCTCCTTCGCTTTGGAGCACGGGGGGCTGAAAACCCCATTTTCCTTTAGCTGGCAGGCATGCAATCCCAGCCTCTCAGTCCACCTCATGGGCAGAGCTGGGCCATGAGTTCACTCTCTAGCAGCGCGTGTGGGTGCAGCGGACCAGTCCGATGGCACTGGGTGAGAGCACGGCCAGTTTAATGTGGTCGCCTGGTGTCAGCAGGAGGCCAGAAACTTTGTGCTGGTCACAGGTTTGTAACACCGTTTCAACGAGAGAAGGGATGGAATGAGAGAGGTGTTTCTGAGAAGAAAATCAGAGGCTTCCTCAAGCTCGGGTTAAGCAATAACACGCAACTCCATGGCTGCTAAGCCTCATTGGAAATTTTGAGAAAAGACCGTTTTAGAAGGAGTGAGCATTCACTTTCATGTTTAGGAAAAAGCATATTGTAAATGTTTCTCTTTCATGTTCCCTCGAAGCTTTAGCTTCTACTCATTGCCAGAAGTTGAGCTTGCCACTCTAACCCTTTATTGATAGTGAAGTGCCACCGTATTATGCTGATTTGTCTCATCACTCATGACAGCAACGAACAGCTCAGTTAATGTGCTGTGACACGGTAACCTCTGCATGCGGAAGACCACAGTCCTGCTCAAAAGCAAACCCCCCAGAACTGGTACTCTCGGTGCTCTCTGCTCCAGGGGAGCAGCTCTGTCCAGAAGGGTCACAAATTATCTGTAATGTTTTGCAGACTTGTGCCTGTGTCTCTTTGGGGAAATCACATTCTTCCTCAAGCCTCCAAAAGAGTTGCACGTACATAAAAGGAAGAGAAAATGCTAAAACCATACAAGGCCTCCTTTTAATATTTCATTAAACACACCATGCACTTTCAAGTCTGCTATGCTCCAGGCTATATTGCTCTGGCACTGTGATGAAAAGCAGTTTCTTTGATTCATCCTCAGCCTTCTTTTCAATGATACCTGAGTAACATTAATTCACAGTAGAACAAATCAGTATGAATCCAGGAGCAAGTCCTCCTGAATGGCTTCAGCGCCTACTTTCTTAAGAGAAGCCTCCTGAAAATATAGACATCTAGCTTACCTCTTAATTCAGTGCTGGTTACTCAGACAGTGCTTGTCAAAGTTCAGCTGCTTGGGGAACAGGCACTGAGAGTTTGAAAGCTGTTGAGAAACATTGGCCTCCTTCACTGATCTTCTATGGGCTCCTGACACCAGGACTAGACATGCATTTATTCTCCATCTCTGTCTGAAAGAAAAACATATAGATTGCAGCACAATGTTGCCCATTTGTGTGCCCTTTTTCATCGCACCACATTGTCCTCTTTGGAAAGAAGGAGAAATGGTCAGGTGTGACAGACAATGGCATTTACACAAGTTGACTTGCTAAAGTAAGTATATATATGTAGTCATTTAAGGAAGACAAAAGGTGATATGCTTCAGGAAGAAAGGCACATGGCTGAATCATGGTGTAAAATGCAGGCTGAAAGAGAAATACAAGCATGCACGCAAGAAGCAAAAAAAGTGGTATTTTCAAGTTTGTAGCCCTCAAATTGGTATTCTTCACCTTTGAATGCCAGTGTCTGGAGTAGTGTGAATTGCACTGGGTGCCTAAAAAAGCAGTTTTGTCTGGTCTGGAGTGTGGTGGGGCAAACCGTGCAGGAGCTGCTGTGTGTTTCATTCGCACCTGTGTGCCTGAAATGACCTCAGATTTAATCAAATGATTGTCTTCTAGTCACCTGCTGCACACATGAAATAAGCTGAAAGAGATTTTACTGTGGTGTTGAACAGGGGCTAAAATCAGGCTCACAGAGCCTCCTCTGATCTAGCCTATACTGGTGGTCTGGTTCAGATCCTGCTCTGGGAGCTGGATCCTAGTTTTGGGACTCCCCTGATTTGGGGTCGATACAGAAGTGGGTCAGGGTTTGGCTGGGGTCTCTCTGTCCTCCCTGCAGTGGGTGGAGAGAAGTGCACATGCAGCAGACCAAACAGAGCAAAGGAGTGACAGTCTGCTGGCCTCGGGACGTCATGGGTGAACAATAGTTTTGTGGACTTCAGTGGAAATCCTGTGCTGCTCCCAAAGCCTGGGAAAAGGGAGGAAAACCAAAAGTGATGAGGGATAAAGATTTAAAGATAAGGGATGGAACTAGCTCCTCCAGACCTTGCTGGAAACTGCAGTCTCCATGTGAATGATGCCGGTGGATCAAATTAGAAACAAAGAATTAAAAAATTGATCCCTACTCTCCATGTTTTTACAAAAGAGGAGAGAGAAAGGAATGGCTGGGATCTGGAGGGAAGGGCAAGGACAAGGTTTAGTTCACCACAGAGGATGCGAGATCTTGCTATAGCCATCACAGCTCTACTTCAGGGAGGAGTGAGGGAGATGTGTCTAGGAAGAACTCTCCAGCTGTGCTAGCCAGTAAATCTTTTTTTTATTTCCCCTACTCCTTCATCCTTGAATGCCCCCTGAACATTTCAGAATCAGTCTGGTTGAAACAGTGTGTGAGAGAATAGCTTGATCTGTTTTCAGCTACACAAAGACAGAGCAGTGAGCATGTGTGCCACAGGGAATGTGTGTGTGTGTTGTCTGGGGAAATGCAGAAAAAATCCCACCTAATGTTTGCAAGGGGAGAGGTGGATATGACTATTTGATTCAGTGCATTTCACATGGTAGAGTTATTGGTACCTATTGGTCTTTGTTTCTGATTACTCTTCAGTCAGAGGTGTTCAGGGCTGGCTAGTGGTTTGCCTGTGTGTTTTTAGGGCAAGAAGCATCTGACCTTGTAACAGAGGCTCTAGTCATAACCCTAAAAATACTGATGCTGTCCTTATGAGTGAAGCTAAAGGCCTGCCTGTGCTCTAGGAAATGTAAAGAGATAATAGTAGGCTCACAGCAGTTTGCTGAGTGTGAACAAGGCACCTGAGTCTTCTCCCATTTGCCCATTTCATAAGTGCACATGGTTCCTTTGTGGATGAATAGTTAGATTATTCCCTGTATTTTTTCCTCTGAGAGCGTTGGCTTGCCAAGCTGGCCGAAGGGATTAAAGGTAGCATCAGCTAAATGGTCTGTCATTCCCACTCCCTCAGTACCATTCTCAGCAAAAAGTGTGATGCTAGGATCATCGCTGCCATGAGCCATCCTCAGGTCACTGTGGTCTCCTGCCCAGCTTCTTTTCCCTATGTAAGTAACAGAGCAGCTGTAGTTTTGGATATTTTCTCCGTTTAATGTCTCCTTTTCCATTTTATTACAACTGTGGAAAGTGTTGTTTTGACCCTCAGCATGTATTTTAGGGATCAAGAGTGCCTCTTGTTCCAAAAAGTTGATAACCACTGACTCATTTTTTTAAGGTCAAAATATAATAAAATTACTGACAGATTGATGGAACGCCATGCTTGATCAGTTGTCTCAGGAATGGTTGCCTTGTAATATGGACACTTGTATGAGGAGCATTCCTCATACATTAGATGGAAGAAAAACAATGGGGAGAGTTAAAATGGGATAGTCTTAACATAAACTTTCATGGAAACACGGAAGAAACAAACAAATCTGGATGGGAATGGCAGCCTCAGAGAAGAAGAGTGATCAAGAACAAAGGGTAAACACAGCAACTCTTTAAATTTCCCCGCAGCCAAAGCAATGTTTTTTTCACCAGCTGCTGGTTTTCTTTCGATAAAGTCTTGTAAAGGACTGAAAAAAAGAACAGTAGCTTTTTCTGGAAATTCTGCTGCAACAGACCAAAGGCAGGACTGCAGACAAAGATAAATTTCTGCTATTAAAGCAGTATGAACTCTGAAGAAGCTGGAATAAACATAAGCAAGAGGCAGACAGTCAGGGGTAGGACTGGCCTGAAATGCAAACGCAGGGTGTAGGTGGAAGTGCAGGGCTGTGCTTTCATAGCAAGTAGATGTCAACTCCGATGATGTGGCACTACTAAATGCAGGACATCCCACCAGAAAGGCTGAATAGATCACGTGTCTAGAATAAAGCGTTTCCAAATTTCTAGTCAAGCCAAATAGATCTGAGTTCTTAAGCACCTAATGGGTCTCACATGACAGCTCTCAGACACATCCTCTCTTACGGCTTCTTCCTTTCCCTTACCCATTCCAATAGAATAGCTGGTTTTGCTTCTAAAATCTAGCATATAAAAATGCCTATTTTCTTCCTCTTTTTCATGCTCCTAAGAAAAGGCTGCATCATTATGAGAGGGAAGCTTTACTATTGCTCTGTATTGCTGCAGACTGCCATGAGCAAAAGCCTTTTGTCTGGGTGCCTCAGGGGAACAGCCAGCTCGGTCTGAGCTGGGGGACTTTCCTCTGCATCACTTTCACCTACCTTTCCTTTTTTCCAAGTGACAGCTAGATTATTCTAAATCAAACACTGACGAGGAAGCACATATCATAGTTAAAAAAGAAAATCTGTAAATGATCTAAATGTTCGCTTCTTATAATGTGCTCCATTAACACGCTTTATTGTAGATAGCTCAAAATAATTTTTGAGTCAGTAAATGAAAAGAGGTCTTAGTCTGATAAAGGCATTGCATTATTTCTGTGCTATAACAGACTGACATGTTACATACAAGAAAAAGATTGACAGCTTCATAGTGAAAGCAAATTGTCTGCAACTGAGTTAATGAAAGAGGAAAAAAAGAGGGGGGGGAAGCTTCTATTAAGCACGATATGATCATTAAACTAATGAGAGGAGCATTATTTCACCATTAGCTTAAAGACTAGGAATTTATAGTAAACTAATGTTAGAATTGCATTGAGTTATGTTTCCATTTCCTGGTGAAGTAGGAAAAGAAAAATCCCAAATTTGTAGGAATTGGTATATTTTGTGCACACTTGTGTGTTCGTATGGGTGCATGTCAGATAACAGGTGTAACACATACCTTATACCAGGGAAGGAGTTTGAATTTCCTCGCCTGTTCTGAATAGTGTAAATATGACCAAAGGTAGTGTTCAGCTGACATAATGTTTAAACTTCACAGAGTGGGTGTCTTCGTCTGAGCTCACCACACTGTTCCCTTCATACTGGAGGAGGGGTGTGTGTGGAGAATAGGGGCTTTAGGAAGTGGTCTGTTTGATCAAATTTATTCATGAATATTAAGGTGAAATGGGTGGCCTCTACAGGTACCCATTTTTCTCCATTGACTACAAATGGTGTCCATGCTGACTGCCTTACATTTGAACATAAACACTTTTAGTCAGATGAATGCTATACTAGGCTTGGAATTCACTTCATATGATTACACTTAAGCATCTGGGTGCAAGATGGGTGTTTAAACTCCCATTATAGCTTATGAAGAATCTTGTCAATAAGCCTAGAGGACTGTTCTGCCAACCGTATGTTGGGTGCCTGCACCGGCAGAACGGAGGCTGGGTATGGGTAGGTTTGCTCAGCATAAAAAAAATCAGTGGATTTGTCTAATTGAAAGGTTAATAACAACAAAAAATGTCTTTAAGGTGTGATACCTGCTGGGGATATTGAGACTAAAACAACAACTTTTGGGGGATCAGGAGAGGAAGAAAGAAATTATTGTCTTTTTAGCTAAAAATGAAGGTTCAAATATCAAATGAATAGTCACTGAAGGACTTCCTGAATTTGGCTAATCTCTGTGAATCCACTTAACCACCCCAGCATCCTACTCCTTTGAGTTCCACCATATAATAATGCAGATAAACACAATAATCCCCCAAATTAACAAGTTCCTTTGTTTGAAACTGGTAGCTCGTCAGTCTTGGGAAAACTTGGGTACTGTGGAGTATGATTGTTCCTCATATACCTTTTTGGACACCAGTAAGTACCTTTTTTTTTCTTGCCTTCTGTCATGTTCCCTCTAACAACGGTGCCTTTTCCATGCTTGAAGATTAATCTCTGAGTATTCCTTTCCAGCCAAACACTTTTCATGTCTTAGATCATCTCTGTCATGCTTCTCTTTATACAGTTTTTAGTTCCTCTCAGTCTTTTGTTTGACATCGGTCTGATTGTGGTTACATGCTGTGTGTGAGATGAACATGTTGTGGCTTAGGGCAATGGCAAAATGCTTTTTCCTCTCAAGTCCTTTTACAAAGAGTGCTGATATTCAGTTTTCCTCGTGATACCCCCAGACCACTCTCCTGATGTTTTCTGAGAAGTATCCATGATGATTTTCCTTTTGCTGGTAGCCTCTAATGCAAACCCATTCATTATCTACATATAGTTAAGGTAGCACTTTTTCTCATGTACATTACTTTGCTTTTAAGAATGCTGAGCTTCACCTTCCACTTTATTTTTGGATCACTTGCAGTAGTGTGAGATTTTTTGCAACTCTTCACTAACAGTTTTAAGTTTTGCTACCAAGAATTACTTGTCATTACTGGCAAATATCAACATTGTTACACTTCCTATTTTCTGGATTGGTTTTGGATGTGTTGAGTGACACAGAACCCACCTTGTGGATGGTGTGGGAACTTGGTGGTGGGTAACCTCAGGATTCCTCACCTGCTTTACTAAAGGACGCAGCAAATATGATGAAAGATATGAATAAAACACCATTAACAGAGATACCAGTACCTTAGCAATGCTTTGCATATGAGCGTTAGCCCATAGATCTCTGGATCATGTAAGCAACTGCTTATCTCGAAGGAGACCATTCTCTTGAGGCTCTTATTCAGTTATGCTTAAACTAGGCAAAGATCTGCAACAGTTTAGGTTCTGCCAACCTAAATGTCTCATCAAAATGCTGTATACAAGATCAAATAAAATAATAGATGATATCTACCATCCTAATTAGATGAATTTAATAAATAATGATCAGGCATTGATAGTACAAGATTACAGACTGAATTAACGAGTGTCTGTCAATACTCAGATAAATCCTGGCTGCAGTGCTGCCCTGATACAGAAAAAGCATTTGAGAAGATTAGGCTGACTTGGTCCTTTATGTAGACTCAGCTTATGTGATCATGTCTCACCTAGATTTTGTTGCTTTATTATAGTCCACAATCACTCTGACTTAAAGAGAAGGCTAATTGCTTAATTCTTAAAAGCTGTGCAAAAGAATAGGGCATCCCCTTTCACTTCTTTTGTTTAACGCTGCCCTTGTGAAATGGAAATACAGTTGGAAATACAAATTAGGGCTAATCATAAAATGCAATGTGTGAAATCAGGAACATGTGAGGTTAAACTATTACTTTATGCTGACGATATACTTTTATTTATATTGGATCGACAAAAATATTTTCCTAATATATTGGACATGGTAGTCAACTTCGGGAAATATTCCTGGTATAAAATCAATTGGACTAAATCTGAGGTGATGGCAATCTCCCAAAGTATAAGAGAGAGAAAACTAATCGATAGCCCCTTTTAATGGCAATAGACTAGTTTTAAGTGTTTGGATGTTCAGTTTCCTAGGAAAAGTAAGGAAATTGTTAGAACTAATCTTAATCCTTTAATTATGGAACTGACTAATGACTTAAACAGATGGTAGGCTTTCCCCCTCTCATTATGGGGGAAGGTTAATACAATTAGAATGAATATATTACCCAGCCTTCTTTCCATCCTGAGTACATTACCAGTTTCTGTTCCCTCTCTCTTACTTTTTTTTTGAAATTTTAATATGCTTCAAGTTCTTGGGGATTAGGAAAGAAACAAACAAAAAAACCCAACTGTAATTAAGGAAATTTAGGAGCCTTTTATTACCCAATATTATGTTGCATTATATGCCTGCTATCTTGGGGGCAGGTGGCTTGATTGCTACATCATTATTTTATAGGGTCCTCAGTGTGGCCATAGAGAGAAGAGAATTGGTATCTTCCCCTCATTTATGGGGCATTTTGAATTCTGATAGCTTGTCTCCTCCAGGATATTTACCATAGTTGGAGGCAGCTGGAAATATCCTCTCTCCTAGGCAGAATCTTCAGCTTGGTTAAGCTGCAAATATCTGCTGTTCAGCCACCTCTGCTGAGGGAGAACCGGCACAGAAAGTCCCAAAAGTCTTGCGGAAGAGGACGGGTATAATGCCTTCCGTATGTCTCGAGGAGAAACATGCACTAGAACGCACAAAGCAATTGATACATGAGAGAAAGCAAAACTTAAGCATGCAATTAGCAGACTATTTGGGACTAGTATTGTCACTGTGTTGAATCTTCCAGATCCCTTTCTGTTGGAGTGATGTCGCACTTTCGGCAGGATTAGAAATGCTCTTCGTGAGCAGACAGCCTATATAAAAATCCAGTGGCTGGTGTAGCTACCAACCACTGGCATCTCACATCATTCAATCTAAACCCATGTATAATGTAGCTCTTCTGACTTAGACATCTGATTACCTTCACAGATATTTACCAGGAGTATGCATTAGACCCATGTAAATCGTGTTAATCTGGTTTTGTATGTAGCATTAATCATTGGCGCTGTCTGTGAGGATACTGGAATAACTTGCAGGATTGTGTTGTGAATCCTCCTCTCCATGATCCCTCTTCTTCCTCACCTCCTGGCTCTTTATTTTCCCTTGCTTTAGCTCCTCTTTGTGTTTACTATTCTTTCTGCCAGCTAAATTTTATGTGATGTAAGTTAATATGCTTGGTAGTTTTACTCATTGTATGGTGATTTCTGTTGCCATAAAAAAAAAATCAAGAAAAAGAAGAGGAATTAAAAATAATATTGGCCATATTTCTGAAAATGTCTGCATGATGTGGATAAAAATTTGGGGAAAAGACAGCAGTGTCAGCAAACCACCAAATGGCAGCCTTCATACTGTATTTCTGTCTTCCTGTCTGGAGATTATGCAGTATCTTTTTATTACAGACCATATTTTAATAGGCAGTTCTGATAATCTCATTTACAAATTCACCCATTATAAAGGGACATTGATTTTTACATTAGCCATACTTCCAAAATATTGCTGTTGTGTATAAGTAAGCAATGCATATATTCTACAGCAAACTATTGGGCAGATCTTGTGCTGTAGCTGTTTAGGACTTGTAAAATATATTTGTGCATACTTGCATGGCAGCTAGCCATACAGGCACAGGAATAGCATTCCTATTTTTACCCCAGCTTCTGGGTGCAGCTGTGAACAGAAGTGTTTTGCTGGATGGGCATAATTGGTATACATCTTGTCTCTTCTATGCCTTAGCACTTTGGTCATCACGTTTCTTTGTTTTTCTCTGTTTCGTTTTCTAATTACCCTGAAGTCAGTTTCAGGAACACATCTCTAACCTTTTTGAGCATAATAAGAGCTAAGGTGACCCTTTTCTGCCACAAATCTGATTATATGATGTATGGAAACAGAGATTAAAAAGAAGTATCAAAGGACAGGTATAGCACTTCTCATGAGAAGGAAATACTATTTTTTTCTCATGTGGGCAAGGCAGGGAAAATTTTTCAGGAGAGAAAGAAATTCTAGAGTGAAGGAATCTGATAAATCAGATGAGATGGAGTGAATATTTTCTAGGTAGGCAGACCATTGCAGCCCCACCAAAACCCACAGATTTCAGCAGTTCCCCACTGTCAGACAGAGAACTTCTTGCAAAGGGCTTTGACACGTGGCTGAAATCTGGGCTCACTTGAAGTCAGCGGGGCTTTTGTCACAGTCTTTATGAAAACTGGTCTGGTTTCTGGTTTCAATCTGTGCCCTAGATTAATTTTTAAATGGAATAAATAATAATAAAAACAGATACATACTTTAGAAAGAATTACCAGGCAGAACGTAAACCCATAACTTTTAGGATGGAAAGCATGTCTTTTAAGGATGGTTTTGTATGTGTTTTGTGTCTGTTCTAAGGATTCATAGCTCAATGGGCAGAATCACTGAATATTGATAAATCATATTTTTCTATCACACTAGGGTAAGACTAGCAAAAATACTACGTGTCAGTCAGGTAGTTACAGATAAAAACGTTGTGGGTTGTTTTTTTTTTTTCTTCTTTTTTAGTGAATTTATTGAATTGAAGCCTACATTAAAAATGTAGTCTTGGAGTGATAAACATTGCTTTGCAAGTTTGGGTCATATTCAGGTCATGTGGAAAAGAAGTGGAAGAAGCACTTGAAAAAGTTTTATAAATTTTTGTGATAATTTTCTTCTTTTAATGATAGAAGAAATGAATGCAAGAATTCAGCCGCAAATGTAAATAAGGTTCTTTTTTCTTTTGAGTGTAAACCTCCAAATCTTTTTCTCCTACACATATATATTTTAATCTGGTGAAAGCTAACAAATATCGTTACTTCTGCAGTGTCATAGCAAATGGATACAGCTCGTACCTGAGCAGATGGAGAAGCTAGGAAAGTCAGAGGTTCAAAAAAGGCAGACAAGCTTTAAAATATTTAAACAGGAAGATTTTCCCCGCATCCAGTGCTCGGTAGAACTTGATGGCCAATCTGCAGAAGGCAGTCCTGGGTCAGTAGGAAAGGCCACCAACCGCTGTCAGAACAAAAGATTATTAACTGCCATTTGGATTTCTGCTGCTGGATTACCATGGCCATTTTTTGGCCAAAGAAAGCAGCACAGGTAGGTGGGCTTAACTCTATAATCCTCACAACTTCACATTCTCAAGAGAAAAATGTGAGGTGCCATCTGTGTTCAGTGCTTGCTTTTTCCCCTCAGGTGTGTGAGCTTTAACTAGAGGAAAAAGGAATTATCCTCTTTTTGGTACCAGATGTTTCCCTATGAGAGGCAAGATCTGGGTGCTTACAAAATGACTTGCTGGTGAGAAGAGTTCCTTCCTGCGCTAGTTAAGAGTTTGTTTATGTTCTGATACCTGAGGGTTTATATCCTTTCCAGACTTCTGCATTTTCTTATTATTGCTTATATGCAATGTTTATCCAATAAAGAAAGAATCAGGCCATAAAAATGTAGATGACAAGATTGAAAGGAACCTCAGATTATCGTGTCCAGCGCTCCTCTTTCTGCTAGGTGGTATGTTGGAGACATATTTCTGAGATGAATTTGCATTTCTCTTTCTTGACTGAACATGTCTGTCTACCTGAGTCTGTCCTCTATAATGCAATATGTGTTTGTCTTTATCATCCACCATCCATCTTCTGGAGTTTGGTAATATTTTTCAATGCCTGTATTATTTACCTGAAGTATGTAAAATGTGTGTGTTTGCAAAGCATTTTATGAAAGATGCTAGGACAATGACAGCGATTGCATGACCTTGGTATATTTTGATTTATTGTAGAGCTGCATTAATTCAGTGTTTGGAGCCAAACACCTACAATTTGTTTTTGCTTGCACTTTTCAATTTTATAACGTATTAGACAGCACATTATATTGCATACATCTCTCAAGTATAATGGAGAGTTAAGGAAGTGATTAGTCTTACCTCAGAATTTTGTTTTAGTCCTCCATTTAACACTTCAAATCAAATCTCAAAACCAGCCTTGTGATTATTTGGCTGCAGGAATATTATGGCTTTGTTTTGGGTATCAATAGATGCTAGGAGTCAGCAGCAACCATTTTGTGCTTTGTTCAGATGCTACTGGTAGGCCTATTTATAAGGATGGTGATATATATTTTTCTTTTATCATTTTTTAATGAATATTCCTTAAACAATTAAGATATGGGAACTCTCCTTTCATATCAGCACTGTGCTGTTTCCTTTATTTAGTCTCTTAAATCTAAAAGTATAGTCTTCATACTTAAAAGCACACTTCCCAAGACAAGGAAATGGCAGAAGTTTATTATGTATCTTTAAAAAAAAACACATTGAACAGGACCATCCGTTATTATCACTTATTATTGCTTTTTAGATTTTTTTAAAGCAGGTTAAAATACGACTGAAAAATGGTGTCAAAACTATAAATCGAAATGAAATGCAAGGGTACAGGGAGTTACACAACTGTTCAAAATTTCAGGATGAGACACTAGGCTGATAATTTTATAGCTGCTTATGGCAGTGTTTGGGTTTTTTTTTTTTAATGTGTTTATCTTGTAGACTAGAAAAGCAGTTCTCATTTTAAGTTGAAAAACTCAACAACTGTGCTCATAAAAGCTATTCTTGTCAGGGGCATTAGTAATAATCATTAAGAATATGCAAAAGGTCACAACAAGACCTGAAAGAATTTGTTGCACTCTGTCAAATGAGAAGCAAGGTTGTTAGTCCTTTCATAATCTCCATATGGTGCTTTTGCATCTTCTTGTCCTTACCCGTAGGCTTTCAAAGTCGCTACAAGGACCTTTTTCACTGCAAGGATTGACTGGAGATTGTTTGGACTAGCACACTCCCTCTGTGCCCTCAGCAGCATCTTCCAATTTAACAATCCTGGTTAACACTGGAGGATGTTTTCCTCCTCTTTTCAGATTTTTCATTGTAAAATGTGTAATGACAGTATTCTGAAAAAACAGGCTTCTCTCCATATGAACGTAGTTAATGTATGTGTCACGGAAATGGGACGCAAGGACAGAGGCTATACAGGACAGGCTAGTTGTTCTGAAGGAATAAAATTAGAAGGTGCATGGGCACCTCTGTGCCTCCCTACATGGCAAGTTTTATTGCTGAGCAGTGGGTGCACAAAATATAGAAGGATTTTAGAAAAGCTAAGAATAACTTCAGCAAAACATGTTTTGAGGCACTGTATCGAATCAGTCATGCCTTTGTTGGGCGCATCTAGAAAGGGCATAGTTGTCTGTTCTGGTATTAGAGGCAAAGTCTCTCTTTAAAGAGCAGCTATAGAGTTTTAGCCAATACATAGCAATGCCATGTAAATTAAAAACACTAGACCTTAGAAAGAAAGGGTTTTTTTTTCATGGATGGAGTCTTGAGCAAAGGAACAGAGTTACATACTGCCTCAGCTTAATTCTGCAGCTAAGACATTATTCTCGTACATGTCTCTAGCTGGTCTTTCAGTCTTTTTGCAGATACATGGTTTTGTGTCAGGTCTTTGAAGGAAATAATAATAAAAAAAAAAGTAATTTTGATGTCATGTTAGTGGTTAGAGCCAAGAAACAAAAAAAGGAAAGCTGTCCTTGGAGAGAATGTGTTAGAGTAGAAATTCTACTGAGAACTTTACTATGGGTGCCTATCTCCCACATATACAACAGAGGAAAAAAAAAAAGAAAGCACTAATATTAGGATATTAGGACTCAGACGGACAACAGCCTACAGATCAAATTGCATATTGAAAATGGCTTTAGCGCAAGTTACTGCAGTTTAAAATTACTGAAAAAAGTGACCAAACCCATGGCTAAAGCTAATCAGAGTTTTCTCTTGAAATATAAAGGCATTATTAAATGTTTGTGTAAGAGCCTGGGAATTTCAAAGCAAAGATACAAATCCACATTAGATGGAAATTGTCTCTTGAGCAAAGGGAAAACACTTGTTGGAAAGAGCTCCAGACCTAACTGAATGAATAAGTGCTTCAGTGGAGATACCTGGGATATGCAGAAAGTCCATAAAGAATGGAAAAACTTGTTAATCAATGAGAAGTGCAGGACTGCCTTGAGTATTGATGAGCTCAAGTAGAGCTTGCACAGGGCAAAAACCAGGAAGCATTCTTCAACTACTTTTAAAAAAAAAAAAAGGTAAAAAAATTGTGAGAGAAAGAAGTAGCCCATGGTGTATCATACATCCCCCATGAAATACTGGGATGAAAGAGACTTTAAAGAAAATATCAGAAGCTCCCTTCTCCTTCTTTCCTCCTCTCCTCCCCAAATACATTGCTGCATTTTTTAAGAAAGGTAATGTTATGGTATAAGGGCAAAAGGCAACAAATTCCTGGTCTCAGGCAAACTTTTCTCCCTGACCCTGAAATAACAGCACAAGAGCAAGGTTATAGTTCTGCAGAATGTGTAATACCACTATTTAAAAAAGGATTAAAAGGAATCTGAACAACTATTCATCCTATAGTGCGACCTCAAATACAGGCAAGACTTTTTAGACTGAGTTTGGAAAACTTTTAGACCAAGCTGGGAAGAAAATTCAATGGGTAAAGGGAGCGGGGCAAGTCAGCCTGGGCTCACTCATTAGTAAATTGCACTAGTTGATTAATCTGGTATTTCTGATAAGATGACCAGAAAATAAGTAGAAAGAATGCAGTAGATCTATTCTCCTGGACATCAAAAAATATTTGCTACTGACCATTTTTTTGGGGGAAAAAAACACCTGTATCTGGAGAGATGTGGATTACTCCAAGAACCATGGCATGTGAGGAGCTAATTGAAAGGAAAACCATTGTGGTTAGGATTAAACTTCCTCTAGCTTCAGTACTTCCCTTTTAATGAATAATCTTGGAACAGATACATTTTAATATTTTCACTAGGCCTCTGATTAAAAATGGTTGGGGTATGCCATTGAGGCCAACAAAATTTGAATATGGAAAAACTGAATTATCTTGACAGTCTAGGGGAACAAAAGTGGGGTGAGATTTAGTAGCAGTGTATAAGAAATTCTGCACTTGAGACTAAGTAAGAAGATTTTTGGCTATAAACTTGGCACTCATCAGCTAGAGGTGACAAAGATTAAAATGGATAGAGGATGCCTGTGACCCATAGTGTGATGGAAAAGACTAGTGCAGTTCCATGGTCTGTCAGAACAGAGAGTGGGGACTTCCAAAGCAGATCAACAAATCTTGATGCCACTATATGAGGCCCCAGTAGTACCTGGGGCCACTTGAAATATTGGCTCATGTTTGAAAGAGTAAGTCAGGCTGGAGTACACGTGAAGAAAGGCCACGAGCATCATCAAAGGAAAAGATGTGATGCGCTAGCGTGACATGTGGTAATGGGGGATCACAGAGCAAGCCTTCCAAAAAGTAAAGACAAGACATCCACTGTTTTCTTAGATGGATCCTGGTACATTTATGAGTGTGATTATGATGTGGCTGCCTGCAATAGCAGGCAACAGACTTGATTTCTTAAAGTCCACTCCAGTCATATGTTACTAAGCAACGCAGCAGATAGGAATGGGATACACCACTGTTTATTGTTATTGGTGCACAATCAAAGGCAGAGCCTAAATGCACCCTTATTTCACAGAGAAACATTCCAAAGATATTAAAGCCCACAAACTTGTCACCACAGACAAAGGTCATCACCACACATTACCATCACAGTCAGTGAAGCTGTATGCATCAGACACTGAGTGATCTAATCTGCAGTTGAAGGCTGGAGAGTTGTCAGTGTCTTCTCCTTTTATGTTCCAGTTTCTGATTCTTCAAAACAAAAAGTTCAAACAGACTAGTATCTTAGACAGTGGAAAAAAAAACACCCAAAGAGCAACCTCCTCTGAGGATGTGTCAGAACTTTAAATGATAAACCAAAGAGGAACAAGTGCATAAATACTTAAAATAAGTTTGAACTGCAGCCAAGTAATGTTCTCCTATAGGTAAGCACATGTTGTACTGTAGCAGGACTTCAGCATTTTGTGTTCAGTAGGTGCCAGTGTTGTTGAATCTAATAAATCATAATGATGCTTTCAGAAAGTTGAACTGTGAATGAATGTAATTGCAGAATGATAAGAACGATCTGGCATTTCCATGCGCTCTTGGAGGTAAATTTTTGTTGCTACTGCTCTAGATCACAGGTATTAAAAAACAGGTTTAGTGTGGAGGTCGTGACCATCCAATTGAAAAGTTCTTAGGGGTTACTAGTACAAAAGGTATGAACTATGAGCCTTTTTACTGCAGGACCCCAGCTTCCTGCTGTAATGCAGGTGGAAACTTGCAAGTAGAGCAGGTAACAAACTTTATCAGTAGCTTCAGATCACCTCTTTTTCCAGACAAGAAGGCTAGAGGCAAAGTTTCTCTCCAGCACCATCTTTCCCTCTGCACCTCAACCAGCCATCTATCCAAAGCAGGACTGAGTTTTCAATTTTTTGTTCCTCAAATAGTGCAATTCATTGATTTTTGTCACCTTTTTTTTTTTTTTTGGCCTCCACTTACCTTTTCCAGAAAGTTGTTGGTCAGGATCACACAGCTTAATTTTTCAAAGTACTCTGAAAGACTTCTCACGGTGGATTTATTATGGGTGTATCAAAAGTAGGTAGAAACATTTTAGAAAGTTCAACATTAACATACAAAACTTAGTGGTTAACCATTTTAAAGAATGTGTTTTGTGCTATCTGCAGTCTAAGAAATTGGAACGGAGAATCAAATTCAAGGGGAAAAAAAGTAACATTAATGATGGTTTTGAAGCTTTTGTTGCTGTTGATGTAAGTTTTTCAGATGATCAATATCT